>NC_039258.1:24912494-25049994 GCF_003368295.1 Carassius auratus
GGCGACACGCCAACTGGGACCCATAAATCCAAGCACTAGCACAACTCAAACAAATTGGACTAGATGGTACTGCAAGGAGCGAGAATGACAGAACTGTAACAAATGATCTGACACTAGATAAGACAGACCCAGGACTATAAGTAGGCCTACAGAAACAAGACGCACCTGTTGCTAATCTGATTGCTCATCAGCAGCAGCTGACGCTGATGGCCAATCAGAGCAGTGACACAGAATGAGCAAACGGATCTGCGAACCGTGAAATTACCCCACCCCCTAGGAGCGTCACCTGACGCTCTCAGAGGGTAGGGTAGGGTCCTACCTGTCGATTGTACTACCTGTAGTCATCGATAAGGGAGTGATCCAATATGTCCTGGGCAGGAACCCAACTCCTCTCCTCCGGACCGTAACCTTCCCAGTCCATCAAGTACTGGAATCCGCGTCCCCTCCACCTTGAGTCCAGAATACGACTAACCGAATAAGCTGGTTCCCCATTTATGATTCGCTTAATTTTGGAAACATGGAAAACGGGATGCATTCTCTGGTATGTCGGAGGAAGTTTAAGGCGGACCATCACCGGACTAAGGATCTTTGTGACGGTAAATTGGGCAATACATTTGGGAGCTAATTTTCTACAAACGGAGCAGAGAGGAATATCAGTAGATGAAAGCGACACTTTTTGACCAACGATGTAGATGGGAGGCTTTGACCGGTGGCGATCGGCCTGGGCTTTGGTGCTTAACCCCACCTGGAGAAGAGTCACCCTGGCTGTTCTCCAGATGTCTCTGCACCTCTGGACGAATTTGTGAGCAGAGGGGACCGCGACTTCGGATTCCAATCTGGGAAAAATAGGTGGCTGGTACCCTAAACTACACTCAAATGGAGATAGGCCCATGGACGACACTGGTAATGAGTTATGCGCATACTCAACCCAAGAGGTCTGCTGGCTCCAAGAGGACGGATTCTGTGACACCAAACATCGCAACCCTCATTCCAACTCTTGGTTGGCCCTCTCCGTCTGAGCATTACTCTTGGGATGGAAACCCGAGGAAAGACTAACACTCACCCCCAACAATCGACAAAACTCTCTCCAAAAATTGGATATGAACTGGGGACTCCTGTCAGAGACAACGTCCGTTGGGAGGCCATTAATACGAAAAACGTGGTCAATGACTGCAACTGCTGTTTCTCTGGCAGAAGGTAATTTGGGCAGAGGGATAAAATGAGTAGCCTTTGAGAACCTTCTACCACGGTTAAAACTACCGTGTTACCCTGGGAGGCAGGGAGGCCTGTGACAAAATCTAGTGCAATGTGTGACCAGGGTCTCGAAGGAACTGACAACGGTTGAAGGAGCCCCACTGGGGGTCGGGTGGAACTCTTACAACTAGCGCAGACTGAGCAAGCCAATACAAATTGGCGAGTGTCACGAGCCATAGATTGCCACCAGAACCGTTGCTTAATAAGAGAAATGGTACGACTTACTCCTGGATGACAAGGCATCTTGGAATAATGACCCCACCAAATAACATTGGACTGTAACCTCTCATGCACGAATAATCTACCCGGTGGACATCCGCGTGGAGGTACTACCCCATGTAAGGCCGTGCGGACCTTCGATTCGATCTCCCAAGTTAGCATTGAAACCACACACCTCTGTGGAACGATGGTGTGTGGTTTGAAATGTTTAGGACCAGGACGGTAAGAGATGGAAAAATCAAATCGACCGAAAAAAAGTGCCAACTGAGCCTGACTAGAGTTAAGTCGTTTGGCGGATCTGATATATTCAAGATTCTTGTGGTCGGTTCAAACAATAAAAGGTACCCCTGAACCCACCAACCAGTAATGCCACTCCTCCAAGGCTAACTTGACTGCCAACAACTCTCTATTACCAATGTCGTAATTGTGTTTGGCGGGTGACAAACGATGAGAAAAATAGATGCACGGATGAACCTTGCAATCCGCAGAGGAGCACTGAGAGAGAACCGCACCTACCCCCACCTCTGACACATCGACCTCCACCACAAACTGATGAGACGAATCAGGGGCGACAAGAATGGGGGCTGAAACAAAGCAGTCCTTAAGTTTAGTGAATGCAGCCTCAACTACATTAGGCCACCTGAAGGTCGTCATGGTGGAGGTCAAGGCAGTCAGAGGCACTGCTAATTGGCAGTAATTGCGAATAAAATGCTGGTAAAAATTGGCAAAGCCCAAAAACCTCTGCAGGGCCTTGTGGGAATCTGGAGTTGGCCAATTTACCACTGCCTGAATCTTGTCGGGATCCATGCGCATCCCCTTGGATGACATGATAAATCCTAGAAAGGGGACCGACCGTACATGAAAAACGCATTTCTCCGCCTTGATGAAAAGCCCATTCTCTAACGGCCTCTGAAGCACTCGCCTGACGTGCTGAACGTGTTCCTGGAGAGACAAAGAAAATATCAATATGTCATCCAGGTAAACATATAGAAATTGATCGACCATGTCTCTCAGCACATTGTTAACTAGTGCCTGGAAGACTGCAGGGGAGTTGGACAGGCCTAAAGGCATGACCAAGTATTCATAGTGTCCCCTGGGGGTGTTAAAAGCGGTTTTCCACTCATCTCCCTCCCTGATGCGGACCAAATGATAGGCGTTCAGAAGGTTCAACTTTGTGAATAAAGAGGCTCCCTGCAGTCTCTCGAAAACTGAAGACATCACTGTAAAGAACACCTATCCCTTGCCATTGATGTTGTTTAGCCCTCAATAGTCAATAGAAGGACGCAGGGTACCATCCTTCTTACCGACGAAGAAGAATCCTGCCCCTGCAGGAGAAGAGGAAGGGCAGATGAGTTTGGCTGCTAGAGAATCAGAATATATATATAGAAATATTTCTCCATGGTACGTGTCTCCATGGAGCGGAAAGTGAGTATAGCCTGCCTTTAGGCGGAGACGTACCTGGCAATAACTCTATGGCACAGTCATAGGGACGATGCGGAGGAAGAGAAGCACCCCGGAACTTACTGAACACTTCCCTCAGGTCGAAAGTACTCCTCGGGCACGTTAGACCGATCCGTCTGCTTCTCCTGCAACACAGAACGAGACACAGAAGAACAAGCAGACTACCAAACAAAACGCATGACAATTCTCACTCCAAGACATGATAGTGTTCTGCCGCCAGTTTATGTGAGGGTTATGTAGTGTGAGCCAGGGGTGCCCCAAAACCACTGGAGAACCAGCAGAGTCAATGAGGCAGAAACAAATCTCCTCCACTGGTTGCCAGACGTGACGAGACTCACCGGTCCAGTAGAGTGTGTGATCAAGGACAGTAGCTGACCACCCAGAGTGTTGACAGTGATAGGAGGCTTAATAGAAATGTGGGGGATCCCGATTCTGTGGGCTAGGTCTTCATCCATGAAACTTCCCTCCGCCCAAGAGTCCACCAAGGCTGATGGTGAGAGGTGGCCCACTGCAGTCTGACCGGGAGGAGCATTGATTCACAGGAGGATTCACATAGGGAAATGCCACCCGTCAGTAACCTCCCTGCTACTGATGGGCCCTGACTTTACCCCCTGGATATGTTCATCCAACCCATGCAGAAAAATGTCGCTGTGGCTCGTTGTTCCAGCTGCACTCCGCTGCCAGCGTCCTTGGCAGCGCAGGGACTGCAGTGGGCATAACTTCGAAGACAGGAACCAAAACAGGAAACCGCGAAGGCGATACGCCAACTGGAACCTGTAAATCTAAGCACTAGTACAACGGCAGGAAACTCCAACAAACTGGACTAGACGGTACTGCAAGGAGCAAGAATGACAGAGAACAGTAACAAACGATCTGACACTAGACAAGACAAACACAGGACTATAAGTAGGCCCACAGAAACAAGACGCACCTGTCACTGATCTGATTGCTCGTCAGCAGCAACTGACACTGATAGCCAATCAGAGCAGCGACACAGAATGAGCAAACGGATCTGCGAACTGTGACAATAAACATCACCTCTTCAGTACTGTTCTGTGTCTCCACACTGTATCTCCAGTTACAAATATGTACTGATCCTGTAAAATGAAAAAAAAAAAATACTTCTGGAGGTGGCTGATTATATTGATTATTAATGGTGGTTATATATCAATTATATACACAGTAAAAAATGTTGGGTTGTTTTTTCATCCTAACTGTTGGGTTACACATATTGGGTCAATGTGTTGGGTTATCTTAAAATTTGTTGCGTCATTTTTTTCCGTTTTTTTGGGTTATTTTTAGTTCTAACCCAACTGTTGGGTTAAATATGTTTCCAGCTTCACTCCGGTTTAAATTTTAACGGTCCAGTCAGTGATTATGAAAGGTTAGTAACTGTTAATATAATCGTATGATGTATATAACTGTTATAACATTAAGTAAAGTGTCTGATACATTAATTACTCTTATTTTTTAAATCAAATTATCTTTTAAAACAAGTTTGTATTCCCTTTAGTGCGACTAATCTGGTCTCTCCTTCAAGATCCTGCACTACTTTTTCGGTCCTTCTCCGCTGGTCTGGCTCATCAGCTACCTGCTGTGCATTGATAGACTCTGGAGTGGAGGGTTGTTTTATGGATGAGACCTGGGCTTGACAGCATGTCACATTTTATGCATCCACAAATTGAAATCGCAATTGCAAATACAATTTGCAATTCCTTTTGAATAAAGTCCGCAATATCATTCCATATGTATCCTCTCATCGCTGGAAAATATAATGTAGCTATTCAGTATTTAAACTGTATTTAATAAAAGTCGTGGGGCAGCATTGACAAGTTTATTTTCTCCTGGGTGTGTGAGCTCCGCGATTTCTGATATGTGTGTGTGTGTCAGTAAACAGCGCATTAATACAGAACGATAATTAAAGGCTCTAATGCACACCAGCACACCAGTATATGTGTGTATTGTAAGAGCTAGACGACGAATGATGGCGTTTGACGTCATGGTAGTGGTGTCCCAATCCGTAGGGTTGGGGAAGGGGTATAAAATAGAATTGGGCCTTTCTCTTTCTCTTTCTCCAGCTGTTCTTCATCTTCTCTGACTACCTTGTTTACACTCTTCCCACCTGTTCCCTTTTCCCTCTATTTCCCCTTTGATTTCCTCTATTTCTCCCTCTGTTTTTGCTGTCTCCTTTGTCAGATAGAATACAAAAAATAGATCCAGCTAGTGTTAGAGGTCTTTACACACACACACACACACACACACACACACACACAATTGCATAATAAATGAAAAGAAAATAGAATACAAAAAGATTAGAAAGGTAGTTAGATTTTTTAAAGAATAGAATAAGAATAGTGAGAATTAAAGTTAGAGGGTCAAATGAAGATGGAAGAGATGTGTTTTCAGACGATTCTTGAAGATGGCTAAGGACTCAGCTGCTCGGATTGAGTTGGGGAGGTCATTCCACCAGGAGGGAACATTTTATTTAAAAGTCAGTGAAAGTGACTTTGTGCTTCTTTGGGATCGCACAATCAAGCGATGTTCACTTGCAGAACGCAAGCTTCTAGAGGTCATATAAGTCCGAAGTAACAAATTCAGGTAAATGGGTGCAGAGCCAGTGTTAGTTATGTAGGCAAACATCAATGCCTTGAATTGTATGCGAGCAGCTATTGGAAGCAAGTGCAAATTGATAAACAGAGGTGTGACGTGTATTCTTTTTGGCTCATTAAAAATTAATCCTGCTGCCGCGTTCTGGATTAATTGTAGATGTTTGATAGAACTGGCTGGAAGACCTGCTAAGAGGGCATTGCAATAGTCCAGCCTGGACAGAACAAGAGCTTGAACAAGGAGCTGTGCAGCATGTTCCGAAAGAAAGGGCTTGATCTTCTTGATGTTGAATAAAGCAAATCTGCAGGATCTGACAGTTTTGGAAATGTGGTCTGAGAAACTCACTCCAAGGCTTCTAGCTGTTTTTGAAGGAGTTATTTGTGAGTAGCAGTAGTTGACACTCAATTGAGATCAAAAGAGGCAAGCAGTGAGGAAATCAGCATACAGAGGTTTATCTAGGTGGATGTTTAAATCTCCAAGCATAACTAGGGTAGTACCATACTCAGGAAAGGTTGATAGCAACACATCTAATTTAATCCAAAAAAGTTACCCAGTGGTCCTGGGGTCGATAGACAACTACAAAATGTATTTTAAGAGGATAGGTAACAGTAACTGAATGAGATTCAAAGGAGCTGTTGATACCCAAAGATGGTAAAGGATTAAATTTCCAATCATTAGAGATGAGCAGACCAGTACCTCCACCTCTTCCAGTCAAAAAAAAAGAGAAATTACTGGAGAGTGCTGCAGGTGTAGCAGTGTCCTCTGGTTTGATCCAGGTCTCCGTTCGGGCCATGAGATCAAGCTTTGAATGACCAATATTAGAAGTAATGAAATCGGCTTTGTTTACAACAGACTGGCAATTCCAGAGACCAATAGAAAAAGAAAGTCGTGTATTAGCAGATATAGGCAAAGTGCGCAGGTTGTTAAGATTGCGCTGCCTACATTGTGTGATGTGTGGTTTGCGAGTGATAGTGATAGTAGGGATCTGGAAACACATAATACGATTTGGACGAGAAATAAATACACTAACAATCTGCTTTTAACTCCCGCTGATTTAACTGCTTCTCACAAAGGGTATTTCTTTACACTCTCTTGGCTGGCACTTGAACGCACTTTACTGTTTATCACAACAAAGGTCTAAGCAAGAGCACAACACTGACAACTTATGCGATAGAGTACTACACCAAACGCAGCACGTCTCAACACAGTAAACAAGTTTGCCTGACGCAGAGAGAGAACCTCCATCACTGTCTGCCCACTCCCCACGTCCACGTTGAGATACCTGCGGCCTGTCGCCTCTATCACTGCTGCCAATAGACTGTTTCTAGTTATCTGCTGTTTTTTTCTGTTTTGTTTTTCATCGCCCTCTCTGCGGTTGCTTATTTGCCTTCATCTCTCTGAAGAACATTTGAGTTCTACATTGTTGATTTCCTGAGTTTACATTAATTTTGTTGAATTTGGGTCCTCTCTAACATTCCCAACACTAATATATTACAAACACAAGCAGTAATGGAACATCTCGCTCTTTAAATGCAAAAAGAAAACATTATTTCTAGAGGTGGCTGATAAACTGAATATTACTGGTGGTTGGAATATCAATAATGTAGATTAAATATTACAAGATCAGATCTCTGTATTTTGTTCAGTAGCGTTACATTTTAAATCGTTCAGTTCAAATAAAACATTGTATTTTGATTGCCAATTTTTTTTTCTAGTCCACATACGCGATTACATTTAGATATCAGAATGCAGTCAGAGTTAAATTACGCAATTAACATTAATTCACCTCCCGATTTCATATAGCAAGAACTGCCGCGTTATGGTTAAAGTCGCATGAATGGCAAGTCTAAATTAAGGATAAAGAAAACATATATAAAGATATACTTACTTGATTCATCGTCTGCAGTATATAAAGTCTCATCTGTAATCATCCAGACGTGACGCTCCATTTTCCTCTTCTTGTTTGTTCCTCACACACACATCGCAGTTAGACAAACATGGAGCAAATCACATTTTTCTAAATCTAGTGAAGTAGTGCGCCGTCATGACGTAGTATTTTGGCGCATGCACATCAAACAAAAGAGACATTGCGTGGCCTATTATTATTGCCTATTATTTCAAGCTTTCCATTTATACTCAAGTAGAGCAGGAGCTGGTTATAAAAATGTAAACAATTAAAAGTTTTATTGGAGTATACTGTATAAGAAAGTGTATTGAAGTTTATTTTTTATTAATTGCATTAATGCACATATATATTATAGACTAAATAGTAATACATTTAAAATACATTAACAAATGTAATTTTGGAGAACACACTTAAGTTGAAATTAAAATCAATTATTTTAAATGTGCTTTATTATATTGATAGATATATAAAAATAAGTATACTTATTTAAAATACAATAAAATCATAATTAAGTAAACTGTTGTTTAAGTAATGAATACATGTAAACTGTATGTTTAAGTAATACTTAATTAGACATTAGCATTAAGTGCATTTTTATAAACTGCACTTAAGTATGTTAAGACCTATTGTCATTAAAGTGTAATCTCTTTAAGTACACTTAAGTGGCCTTTAATTTAAATTATATGACATTATCAGCAAATGCATTTTTAAAAAAGTATACTTTTAAGATTGGAAGTACACAACAAGTACACTTTTAATAAAATTAAGCACACTTCTTTTTCACAAGGGAAAAGAGATGTGCATGGTTACATGTTATTTCAGGCTTTTCATTTCTGTTTAAGTTGTCCTAATTCACTGTGTAGTTAAACCAAAAACCTTTATAAGACTCATTCATGACTCATTGACACAACTTAAAGTAATTTTTTACAGTGCAAATTAATTTTATTTAGATCTGTTATCTTTTATTTAGATTGATTAAACTTTTGCTTGATGTAAAGTACAGTACTATTACATGCAAATACATTACTTGTATAAAAGACACTGTATGTCAAATAGTATGTAGAAAATTAAACTTCACAGTGAAGGAGTTCATAGTGCAATAGCTAGTGATGACAATTTCAACAATAGGTTTTATTGGAGTATACTGTATGAGAAAGTTGAGAAGAATTATACATTTCAAGTCCATTAATGCACATAGTGTATATATTATAGACTAAATACATTTTAAAATGCATTAACAAATATAATTTTGGAGAACAGACTTTTGAAATTAAAATATTATGTTACATGTGTATTAGTACTAATAAATATATCAAAACAAGTGTACTTATTTAAAACACAATAAAATCATAATTATGTCAAATGTTTAAATAATACTAATTAGACATTATTATAAAGTGCATTTTTAATTTTAATTTTAAGTGCACTTTAGTATGTTAAGACCTATTGCCATTAAAGTGTACTCTTTAAATACACTTAATTGGCATTTAATTTAAATTAGATTATCTGCAAGTGCACTTAGTTATTAAAAGTATACTTTTAATAATTTAAGTACATAAAAAGTACACTTTTACTGCAATGAAGAATACTTTTTTTTCACAAGGGGTGTATGTTCTTGATTATTTTTCCTGTGATATAATATGTATAAATAAGAGTGAGGAGCGCTCAATCAAGTTATGAGAAACTATCTTTAGCGAGAACAATGATCAGTAATATGCATATAATATAATAATATGATCGATGTTGTGGCTGACACTGCTGGATTCGGTGGAGTGGTCTATTGACCGGTTTGAATAGGACCAATGTGTGTTTGTCCAATGAAATTGGGGGTGGGAGGACGTTCTTAAAGAACCCAACACATATATGATGTTTAGCACATTAGAATATACAAATTAGATTGCATTTCTGAACAGATAATTTATCTCAATGATCTACTTCCTTTAGCTGAAATCTCCTATCAAAGAGAAGAAAACATATTTAACAATGAACAGTACTGGCATGACAAGGACTTGATCAATAACCAAGAACATGAATGGCTTCCAGTATAACATTGTATCCATTGCAGTGAATAAATGAACGATAACAAATACAAATCTCAAGATGTTCTCCGTATGTGTGAAGAAAACATCAATAAAAAATGACACTGGCAGTATGGAGATAGCCACAATAAACACATTTAAACAGAAACTCAAAATAATAACCAAAGTGTCACTAAATATGCCATTACTAGAACTCACTGTTTGTATCTTGGATTGGATTGCAGATACGACCTGAACGTGTTCTGTAAGGTACATTACTGTCCTTAGTAGGAGACTGTACAGTGTGCTTAGGCAGGTCAGTAGGAGTGTATTCTGGTTGTGGAAGGTGTATTTGTGGTGAGTGTGGTGTAGTGGTAGCAAAGTGTGTGGTGTTCTGAGAGTCAATGTCCTCGGGGTTGAGCCGTGATGGAGGGGGCTCAGCAACAGGAAGGATGTGGCGTCGGTTCCTCCTGTATGTTCTCCCATTGCACTGGATAGTGTATGACCGAGGCTCCTTATTCACCTCCTTTACTGTGCTAAGGTGGTCGTATCCTTTCAGGGTTTGCATTCAAACAACTTGTCCCTCTGCCAATGGTTGTAGTGGATGACTTGAGGCATCGTAGTACTGCTTCTGGGTCATTCTCTTATGACGGAGCTGTGCGGTGACTTGCTGGGCATGTCTAGGGGCTGGCTCCAGTAGACTAGAATTAACAGGAATGGCTGCCCGTGTCCGTCATGACAGCAGGCGTTGTGCAGGGGAGCCCAACATTGGGTTTAGGGAATGTTTCTCAAATACAGGAGATTGAGAAATACATACATCCCATCTCAGTGAGATTTCTCCATCAGCTGTTTGGCACTGCGGACCGCTCTTTCTGCCAGGCCATTTGACTGTGGGAACTCTGGACTACTGGTGACATGAATAAAGTCCCACTGTTTGGCAAAGTCTCTGAATCGCTGACTTGTGTACTGCCTAGCATTATCAGAAATGAGTGTGTGGGGTGTGCCATGCACAGAGAAATGTCTCTTCAAATTCTTTATCATAGTTGACGATGTTATGTCACGAAGAAGGTCAATCTCATACCAACCCAAGTATGAATCCACAAGCACCAGGTAGTTTTGGTCATGCCACTCAAACATATCTGTTGCCACTGTAGACCAAGGCAAGTCTGGAACAGGGTATAGCTTTAATGGTTCTTTTGGTTGATGTGGCTTTGTGCTGTTGCAGACTGAGCATGTTAGGAGTTCTGCTGTTATATCAGTTGTTATCTTTGGCCAGAAAATTATACCTCTAGCCCTGTGCTTAGTGGCATCTAAACCAGGATGACCTCTGTGGACTATACTGATGTATTCTCTCTGTAATGACCAAGGAATGACTGTTTTGTGGCCCTTCATCACTATTCCATCTTCCACAGCAAGCTCATCTCTTTAAGGAAAGTATTGACGCACAGCGGGGCATAAACTATGTTCTTTAGTTGGCCAACCTAATTGAATCACAGTACTGAGATCCTGTAGCACCTCATCCTCTGCTGTATGCTTTCTGAGTTCCTCCAGTCGGGCCGTCGATATGTAATTGACAGACATGACCTCAAATGTGTCATTTTAGATGTCTGTAGGGACTTCTGTGCCTACAGAAATACGGATGCTTCACATAGTACTGTATATGTGCAAAGAGAAACATTGTAGGTCAAGCAGCTGGCTGGCGAACAGTAAAATATGATTTGTAGTGCATGAGCATGTAAACACAAATTACTGAGTCTTTTGTGGGATTATGTACATACAGCAGTGTGGGTGTGTGTGTGTTTGAAAAGTGTATAGTGTGCATAGAGGAGAATTGCACAAAAATGAAAGAAAAAAATTGTGCAGCTGTGGTTGTATATCAAGCTATTACCATTGTGTAGATCATTGTGATAAATGATCTGTTCAGAAATGCAATCTGATTCATATATTCTAATATGCTGCACATCAAACATGTGTTGGCTTCTTTAAGAACGTCCTTCCCACCCCCTTGGGGCGTAGGTACGAAGGACAGGTGCGAGCTATGTTGATATGTGGTGTGGCTGATAACTCTGTTAATAAACATCATCACATTGACCACTGACTGTCACTGTATAATTTCATTGGACAAACAACAAGTTGTCAGTTTGGAGAGCTGACTGACGAGCTGATCTGTGAAAGGCAGAGGTATAGTGGTAAAAAAAGAGGTGGGTAAACTATAAATTCTGGGTGACCACATCGTGGTCACGGTAAGGTGGGCCACTGCCTATTGGTGTATGTGTATCCTGATGACATCACTATAGGCTATCATTTGATATTACTACCAAGGGTATCACTGGTTGTTCCCTATACGAACACAAATAAACCGGAGATGAGATAAATGGCTGCTGTATGAGTGATGATTTCTATTTAAAATAATGAACGTTTTTATTATTATTATTATTATTAATTGCCGGATATCCATTTTTGAATCTTGATGCAGTCTGTTGCGTGTCATTCATTTTGAATGAATCTTTAATATGACTCGGGACTACCGAGTTGTCACAGAGAGTGATTCGTTCATTTTGTTTTGACCGCCCATGCGCAAGTCACACAGTGTTGGGGAGTGTAAACTAAACGAGCCAATGCACATTGGCATGCAATTATTGCATCCAGCTGCCGCTGATCACTGCGTGAGTATAAGAGGGCAGCAGGTGCAATGCATACCAGTTTTTTCGCTGAGGAGCCGAGCCGGGAACCCGGCAGCTCAGCGGCGGTACAGCAACCATGGCGACGGGATGTGGCGTCTCCGTTCCCTCCTTCAGGGAATGAGGGTTACCATACGTAACAGAGACGTTCCCTTTCAGTCGGTCACTCTCGACGCCACGTTGGTGACCGACGAATATGGGATCCCTATCAAAGCGCCATGGGTGCGCCATGGGTGCGCCATGGGTGCTGCCCCTTCCAGTGCCCTGTGCGAGCCGCCTGCACCCCTATTAGGTGTAGGCCGGGGCTCAGAACAAGTAGCTCCACTCACCCTTGTCAAATCACTACCTCACTGGGTGAGATTGGATAACACTGGGAAAACGTACCCGGTCCGCTTGGAGCCGAGACGCTGCAGAAGCCCCATCCTTCCCGAAGGAGGTCTCGGAGGCAAATACACATATAGCATCTGTTTAGGAGTATAAGGAGAAATTAGAGGTGATTAAAACCCTCTTGGGAAGGCAGAAGTCTGCCAGGGAAACACGGGCTCTAAGGCTATACCGTGGACAATACACATACGAGTACCGCTTAGGTCTCAATATGGAACCCAGCCTTCCATGGTTCTCACGGATTCATCATGAAGACGTTCCGCCGAATTCAGCTGCCTAGGGTGATGGAGGATCTCAAAAGGGTCTACAGTACGGACACTCTGGAGCAGTTTTAGCAAGCCGACACTAACCGGGGCCTCTCAGTGCGACTACCCGTTTGAGGTGAGAACACCTTTAGTTGAGTGAGCTCACAACCTGAACGGGCAGGGCACATCCTGAGCCTGATAAGCCAGGGTTATGGCATCCACAATCGAGTGGGCCATCCTCTGCTTAGAGACGGCATTCCCCTTCTGCGGCCTCCGTAACAGACAAAGAGCTGGTCTGAGGTCCTGAAGATTTGCATCTGGTCCACGTAGCACCTTAATGCTCGGACGGGACAAAGCAAAGCCAGGGCTGGGTCTGCCGCCTCCAGGGGCAGCGCTTGCAAGTTCACCACTTGGTCTTTGAAGGGTGTAGTGGGAACCTTGGGCACGTAGCCAGGCCGGGGCCTCGGGATTACCTGGGAGTCAGCCGGCCCGAACTCTAGGCATGAATCGTCGACCGAAAATGCATGCAGGTCCCCTACCCTCTTGATGGAGGCCAGTGCAAGCAGGAGCAGAATTTTCAATGAAAGAAACTTTAGCTCAACTGAATGCAAAGGCTCGAATGGGCCCTGCTGTAGTGATTTAAGCACTAGAGACAGGTCCCAAGAGGGTATACGGGGGGGTCGGGATGGATTTAACCTCTTGGCCCCTCTAAGGAACCTGATGATGAGGTCATGCTTACCCAAAGACTTCCCATTCACGGGGTCATGGTACGCAGCAATAGCGGCAACCTGGACTTTGAGGGTGGAGGGAGAACAGCCTTCGCTCCAACCCTTGCTGCAGAAAGGATAGCATGACCGCAATCGGGCATTTTCGGGGGTCTTCTCGGCGAGAAGAACACCACTCAACGAACAGGTTCCACTTCGAGGCATAGGCGTGTCTCGTAGACGGTGCTCTTGCAGAAGTGATGGTGTTCAATACCTCTTGGGGTAGGTCACCTAGAACCTCCGTGTCCCTCCAGGGACCAAACATGGAGTTTCCAAAGGTCTGGACGCGGGTGCCAAATGGTGCCCCGTCTCTGAGTCAGTAAATCCCTCCTCAGAGGAACCGGCCAAGGAGGGGCTGTCGAGAGGAGCACTAGTTCGGGGAACCAGGTCCGAGTAGGCCAATATGGCGCTACTAGCAAGACTTGCTCCTTGTCCTCCCGGACTTTGCACAATGTCTGTGCGAGAAGGCTCACTGGAGAAACGCATACTTGCGTAGGTCCCACGGCCAGCTGTGTGCCAGTGCGTCCGTGCCGAGAGTTGCCTCGGTCAGGGAGTAGAAAACCTGGCAGTGAGAGGTCTCTGGAGCAGCAAACAGGTCTACCTGAGCGGCTCTGAATCGCCTCCAAATCAGCTGGACCGTCAGGGGATGGAGTCGCCATTCTCCCGGGAGCGTTGCTCGAGAAAGCTCGTCGGCTGTACGACTGAGCAGGCCTGGAATGTGAACGGCAAGAAGTGACCTCATAACCTTCTGACTCCAAAGGAGGAGGTGGCGGGCGAGTTGTGAGATGCAACGAGAGCGCAGACCACCTTGGCGGTTGATGTACGCAACAGACGCAGTGTTGTCCAATTGGACCAGCACAGGCTTGCCTCGTAAGAGACCTTTGAGACGGTTCAAGGCGAGGTGCGTTGCTAACAACTCTAGGCAATTGATGTGCCACTGCAGCTGCGGGCCCGTCCAAACCCCTGAGACTACATGCCCGTTGTACGTGGCCCCTCAGGCGGTGGCGGAGGCATCCGTGTAAACCACAGCATGCCTGGAGATCTGCTCTAGGGGCACCCCTGACAACGGAGTGAGGGTTTGGCGACAGGCCGGTGTAACTTGGACCTGGTGAGTGCCGCGCTTCCACGCCCACCTCGGGACTCTGCCATAAAGCCAGTGCTGGAGCGGTCTCATATGTAATAGGCCGAGCAGTGTAAGTGCCGCCATGGCCGCCATATGCCCCAGGAGCCTCTGAAGGAGTTTCAGTGGGACCACTGTCCTGCTCTTGAACGTATTCAAGCAGGCTAGCACCGACCGCGCATGTTCCTCTGTGAGGCGTGCTGTCTGTTCGACCGAATCCAAGTCCATACCAAGAAAAGAGATCCTCTGCAACGGTGAGAGTTTGCTCTTTTCCCAGCTGACCTGAAGGCCCAACAGGCTCAGGTGCCGGAGCACCACATCCCTGTGCTCGCACAACTGATCTCGAGACTGTGCTAGTATCAGCCAATCGTCTAAGTAGTTGAGAATGCAAAAACTCTGCTCTCTGAGAGGAACGAGAGCTGCCTCCGTGACTTCCGTGAAGACACGGGGAGACCGGGACAGCCGGAAGGGCAGGACCTTGTACTAATATGCTAGTCCTTCGAACGCAAACCGCAGAAAAGGTCTGTGGCGCGGAAGTATGGACACATGACAGTACACGTCCTTCAGGTCGATCGGTGCGGACGGACACACCTGAAAATGTGTTTCTGTGTCAACATTTTGAACTGTAGCCGATGGAGGGCCCGATTCTAAACTCGCAGATCCAAGATCGGTCGTAACCCACCGCCTTTCTTGGGTACAATGAAGTACGGGCTGTAAAGCCCCGTCCTCATATCGGCTGGAGGGACCGGCTCTATCGTGGCCTTCGCCAGTAGGACTGTGATCTCTTTCCGCAAGACAGGGGCATCGGACGCTTTCACTGCAGTGAAGCAGACACCGCAGAGCTTGGGGGGAAGCCGGGCGATCTGAATCGCATAGCCGAGGCTGATGGTTCGCAGAAGCCAGCGAGACGGGCTGGGTAGCGCTGACCAGGAGCCTAAGAACCGTACAAGCGGGACCAGCGGAACCACAGCCGTACCCGCAGTGGGGCAGCGAGATGGAACACAGGGACCCAACTTGGGCGTCTTGTGAGCAGGCCGGAGTGTGGTGCGAGTGTGGGGTGCAGGGCTCACCTGGTTCCACAGGTTGGCAGGGGGTGCGTGAGTAGGGCCTTTGTTGACGCTCTCGAACCGCCCGCTGCTGCCATCTCTGGGTCCCACGGCACCACTTGGAGGCTGCTGCAGATGCGACACGTGAGCAGGGGCGGATGCAGGGGGCTGCCCTCGGCGACAAGCAGGCTGGGGCACTGCAGCCGGCGGGTGGGTGGAGATAGCAGCAACCACTGGTACCCTCCTTGAAGAGGGCCCAGCGCGTTCTGTGGGTTGCTCCACTGGATCGGAGGTGCTAGAGGAGTGACCCTCAAACCACCCGCGCTACTGCCGGAAGTGGTTCTCGTCTGTCGGCCGCCAGAACGAGCACCAGATAGAGGACACCGCCCTCCGCTCTCATCCACGAAAGCCACTTCAACATGCTCGACGCCCAGACACGTGTGGCAGCGATCGTGACATCACCCGTTGCCAGGTAACGACCGCACCCAGAAACGCACGGGTGAAACGGCATCCTTATAAGGACGATCCGTCGTCTTTACAAAGATGCACCCGTGAAGCTCTTTTAGAGAAAATTTGCTCTTTAGGAAATGCTTTTAGTGCTGAGGCGCACAGGGGAATTGGCCGCTTGCAACACAACAGGGGTAGTGCAGCCTGAAGTGTGCAATCCACTCGACACAGGAACGACCGCCGCTGAAGCGCCGTCTCACCAACACACGAAGCTTCCGAGAGCGTGCTGAACTCGTAGTTCACAGCAGACACAGTTGAGCAGAGCGATACTAACGCTCGGCTCTGAAGTGAAAAGCTGGTATGCATTGCACCTGCTGCCCTCTTATACTCACGCAGTGATCAGCGGCAGCTGAATGTAATAATTGCATGCCAATGTGCATTGGCTCGTTTAGTTTACACTCGAAGTAGATTGGTCTATCGAAGCGATATCCCATATTCATCGGTCACCGACGTGGCGTCTAGAGTGACCAACTGAAAGGGAACTACCGTTGATTCAACGTTGAAACAATGTCATGTACCATGGTTGAATCAATCAATCTTGACGTTGATTCACCGTTGAAATCTTGACTTTGATGTACGGTTGAAATCACCATGCTGATTCACCGTTGAAATCCCGACTTTGAATCAACGTTGAATTACCTTTCGATAAATTGGATTAACGTTGAAATCATGACATGGATTCACCGGCTTACCTGCATTATGGGTGAATTACGGTCGTGCTGCAGACCTGGGATGAAAGCTGAATGCGGTGTTGATTTTGAAAAGTTAATCAACGTTGATAACACAACGTTATTTCCCCCGTCGTACCTTGCACCATGTATAAATACACCTAGATCCTAGTTGGCATTTAGATCAACACGGTATATGCAAGGCTAAAAATCTAATGACTGGCAGCAATGGCTTTCCAATCAACTTCAATAAACTACCACATGCTCAAAATTGTCAAACAGCAGTTTAATTTTGGAAACATACTGTATAAAACAGATTAAAATAATCCCACACTTTATTATGCAGAGTATGCATGGAGGTATTGCTAAAAACATGTAGTAGAACAATCCAAATACAATAATATTTAAAGGTTTTTGTAAAATAATTTGGCACATAAATGCAGATTTATTGCAGCACTTACAAGACAAACCCTTGTACCTTTATGACTGAAACCAGTGGATCTTTTAATTGGGTGGAAAACTACAGTTTCTGTCAAAAACATGTTTTAGTAATGTGTCTCATTACAAGAGTTGTGTACATTTGTGCAGTGAAAATGTGTTGCACAGCTCGAGAAGGGAACCTTCAACCAGTTGATTTCTAACGGGAACACCCCCGGACTGTGTCTTCTTTACCGTGGAGAATGCAGAATGAGATTTCTACCGCAGGGCACTCTAAAATGTTAGAACCAGCAGCTTCGTGAATATAGTGTGGTTGTGCTTCGGGTGATCCTTGAAAGTGTCCCAGCGCTAGGTCCTTTCTGATGCCTTCCCCTCCACTCTCTCCCACTTGTGCACTTTCTGTATCGTCCTGTATAAACATTTACATTTAATCATTTAACAGACGATTTTATCCAAAGCGACTTACAAATGAAAACAACAGAAGCAGTCAGGTGTACAAGCGAACAACAACAGTATACAAGTGCCTTGACAAGTCTCAGTTAGTCTAGTACAGAACGCTTTGGCAGGTTTTTTTTTTTTTTTTAATATGTAAGACAAGAAAAGAAGGAAAAGTGCTAGCATTAGTTGGTTAAGTACTGGTGAAAAAGATGAGTCTTAAGATGTTTCTCGAAAATGAGTAAAGACTCGCTGTTCGGATTGAGATTGGGAGGTCATTCCACCAGCTGGGCACATTCCAGGAAAAGGTCCTTGAGAGTGATTTTGAACCTCTTTGGGATGGCACCACAAGGCGTCATTCACTTGCAGAGTGCAAACTTCTGGAGGGCACATAAGATTTAACCAGTGAGTTCAGGTATGTTCACAATGTTTCACAATAACTTTGATATTGTGAAATATATTTAACTGAAAACTGAATGCAAAATAAATCACACAATATTTTCACTTTACAGTTCAGTAACAGTGAGGTTGGAAACAAAGTGGACAACACTATTCATTAAACACTTATTTAATGTATTCAGATGAAAATTTACAATATTAACAAATTATTCACAAGCAGTGTTTTCAGAGCCCCCAGTTACACTGTTTTAATCAGAACACTAGCAATACAGTGTAGTAAAATAAGTAAAATCTAATTCAGTAAATTTTTATAAAACTAAGAACAATCAAAACCTATCACAAAAGGTCAAAGCATCTCTACCAGAAGTGACAATGCAATATAGCAGATGAACAATTTCTTACCAATGTTTCAAGAACAAGCTTGATCCTTGATGACTCTACAAGGGGAAAGAAAAAAGAGTTTACTGAAAAGTTCTTAAAAAGCAGGATTTCATATTATACCATTTCTTTAAACCATTGGTTCTCAAACTTTTTATACCAAGGCAAATACCACTTCAGAAAATATTTGTTATTAAATATTAAGTTCCACCATAATGACCAACATTACATTTTAGGCAGCGTAGTAGGCCAAACTATTCAGCTACAGCTCTACAGTTAAAAAATGAGGCAGTTTTATTCTAAGACAGACATTACCACATAACTTACCAGCAACACATTAGGTGAGCATCTAACTTGATCATCTGTGATAAAGCAATGCAAAAATAGACACAGGGGTATTTATTTATCTGCAGGTTACATGTCCTTTAAGCTACCCATTTGTAAACTCTGGTAATACTTTACTATTTTCAAAAGATAATAAAGATAACTGTAACGATAAAAACTCCCTAATCATCGGAAAGAAGGAGGCGGGAACCTGCGCACAATCAAAAACGTTTTAATATCCAAAATTAAACACAAAACAGCGCGTCAGCCCCTCACGGCGACTGACGCGCACAAATAAAAAGCAAACATAAAATAATGTCCCAGGCCTGGTCCTCTCTCGTCCTTCACGGTCGTCACTCCAGTTTTATTTCCTTCCATCTCCTACGTGGGACTCAAGACCGGCGGTGGGGCGCAGGTGTAGCTCATCTCCAATCACTACACCTGGCCTCACTCCTCGTTCCCACGCCTCTCGGCCCCGCCCCACTCGCCACATACCCCCATCGCCCCTCGCAGGCCAGGGGGTACCCTCGAGACTGCGCTCTACTCCCCCCCCCCTTCCCTCCGGGGGGGACCGCTCACGGGGACCTGCAGGAACCTGGGGGTAGGACAGACGAGGCGAGAGAAAAGGAGATGGAAGGAGGAGCGACAAGGACGAGAGAGGGGAGAGAGGAAAAAAAAAAGCGTGTCTCTCCTTCTCCCGGGCTTCGGCACCACTGTAATGATATTCAAATCTCCATATTCATCGGGAAGAAGGAGGCGGGAACCGGCGGACAATCAAAACACTTTAATATTCAAAATAAACAAAACAGCGCACAAATAAAAAGCAAACACATAAAATAATATCCCAGGCCTGGTCCTCTCTCGTCCTTCACGGTCGTCACTCCAGTTTTATATCCTTCCATCTCCTACGTGGGACTCAAGACCGGCGGTGGGGCGCAGGTGTAGCTCATCTCCAATCACTACACCTGGCCTCACTCCTCGTTCCCACGCCTCTCGGCCCCGCCCCACTCGCCACAATAACATTAGCGATTTTCTTACCTCATTTTGCCAGTATGTTTTCAGGACCTTGCAGAACACCTGACCCTTCTTGTGTTCACAGTTTTTGTTCTCCATTGACATGTCACGACTCAAATTCACTCAAAAAAAAAAAAAAATTTACAGGCAAATATGAAATAATTCGGGACCGACCGAGCAGTCAGTTATAACGAGCAGGAGCTCACAGTAAGCCGCCTCACTCACAGAAAGACGACAATAACGGTCATATTTTTAATGTAGAAAGGCGCGAACCGATTCATTGTCCAGTTTCCTGAATGACAGGCAGATTAACCAATCATGATAGAAGTAATAAAATAAAACTACCAATGGGAGTTGTTTCAGTGTGATAAAGCAGCGAAATGTATTAGTTTTATTTTTGTAAATGATGATAATATTTAACATATACCTTTAGATTTTAGAATAGGTATCATGACTAAAATATTAAAAAATGCTATTAAAATAATTAATTAATTAATTCAAATAATTTAACATAATTTAAAAGCTTGTTAACCTTTTTCTACCTTTTAGCATTAAACATTTTTAACGTTGTTTAATTAAAACAACTGACCTTATTTCAACCATATTTCAATGTTGAAAGTTGGTCATGTGCTGGAAGTTTTTCAACCGTTCATCTTTAAACGTTGAATCAACGTTGTTTCAACGTTGAAACCACAACTGACCTTATTTCAACCATATTTCAACATTGAAAGTTGGTCATGTGCTGGATGTTTTTCAACCATTCAGCTTTAAACGTTGAATCAACATTGTTTCAACGTTGAAACCACAACTGACCTTATTTCAACCATATTTCAACGTTGAAGGTCGGTCATGTGCCGGCTGGGTAGTTACATGTAACAGCGCGTAATTTAATTACAAAATTAATGTAACTGTAATTAGTTACAGTTACTAAGAAAACATTTGTAATTAAATTACAGTTACTTGTGAAATTTTTAATGATTACAAAGGGGATTACATTTGAATATTTACACACATCCACATACAGATTTAACTGATTTATTTCCCAAATTGCACTGACTATTCTGAGACATACGCCCTAATAATTTCCGGGATGCGGATGTCTGGTTCGTAGAGTCATAAAAACGGAATGCCTAACACGGACGGAATATGCCACATTTTGGATGACTAAATCAAAAGTAGGTCAGTACACTCGAATCAAAACATGTCATGGACTAGTGTCTGTGAATATTAAGCCCCAAAAATGCAATATATGACTTGCACATTCTGTGTGTCTGTGGAAATCAGGCGCGGACTGGACACCGGGAGCACCGGGACAATTCCCGGTGGCCTGGCAGCCGATTTGGCCCGCTATTTTAATATCATTATTTTATAATTGCATGCTGAATGTACTAAAGCGATCATTTGCGAATCCGCCATTTGATAATTAAATCTCTAATAAGTCATGAATTGTTAGTCATGACTCGCGCGCTCTCCGCGCCTCCGCTAAACGGTTTGGACAGACTTTGATCAGAGTAATCAATGAGAGAGAGAGAGATAGAATAGAGTGGACTGCTGGAGCAGAGAAGCAGAACTACTGTGTAGGGTTTCAGGTCAGTTTCATCTGTAAAGATGCTTTTTTGTCTTAGTTTTTTTTATTTATTTAATCAAGCAGCAGCACGTTGCTCATAAGTCATCACCCAAAATACTATATAAATGACATCATTATTATCTTTTGTAATGTTACAGTAGTAATTTAGCTGAAAAATAATCAGATTTTTAGGGGGAGCTACAACATACAACAACACAACCCTTACGAAAATTAACGTTTTATTATTTTACTATAAATCCAGAGAAAATGGTTACTATTGTTTAACTGTGGTAACCAAAAATGTAAAATCATTTTACAAATGTATTTATTTAAAAATAAATACAAATCCATTTGCAAAACAAAAAACAAAACAAGGTTATTTTACTTTTATATAGGCTAATAAAAGCATGGTCATTTTTTGTAAAACATGACTAGTGTACAGTATTAGGATTTTTCTATAAACATATTGTAGTATTGTAGAGTATTGTATTGTATTGTAAAGTATAGTTTTGTTCAATCTTGAGTAGTAAAGTCATGAGAGAGATGGATAACTGGGCAAAATAAAGAGACTGAAGATAAAAATGGAAGTGAAGGTGCCGTTCAGGAGAGAACTTTTAATTATTTTGCATGTTCCCAAATTAAAAATGTAAACCTATTTTTATGTCAGGTCCATACAAAAAATAGGTTTGTCCATGAATTTGTTTGTATGAGTTTTAATTTTCCAGTCTGAATTTTTTTCCCAGTCCGCCCCTCCTGTAAATGAATGGCAAAGACATGGTTTCATTTACTACACATAGGCCTACTCGCAGTGTTTTCAACCTCTGCCACCTCAATATATGAGTACACGAGCACATAAACATAATCTCTAGAACTGCTCTGTTATTTTGAGAAAACTATCATCATATCATATACAAAGAGACAGCAGTTTAAAAAAACACCAATGTTTCAATGTTTGTTATACAGAATATGACACATGCTTATTGGATAACTGTATGTGAGTTGATGTATATGCTTTTATTTATTATTATTTAATTTTCACAAATTTAGAAAAGTAATCAAAAAGTACTACTCAAAAGTAATTAGTTACATTACTTTATTAAAGTAATTGAAAAAGTTACACTACTATTACATTTTAAACAGGGTAACTTAATCTGTGACCTATTACATTTCCAAAGTAACCTTCCCAACACTGATTACACAACATATGGGTTCTGAATCAACAGGTGAGGTCCGAGTCTTTTATTCTTCATGTCAGTCCTATAGAGACGGGAAGAGAAAAGATTAGTTAATTTTGCTGAAAGAGATTTAAAGACCCGAGTCAGTAAAATGATCCGAACTTCCCACTACTACTGGCAACACCGCAAGCAATTGGTCAGCACTGACAAGTTGCAGTGCAATATGAAAGACTTCATCTTTAACAACAAACAACCTATGAAACTAATAACTAAAACGACATAAGCTTAATTTAAAATGTCATATGAACTGTAGGCTATTTAGAGGTGGATAAACTCAATTTAGAGGTGGATAAATGCACTTTGGAGGTGGGTAAACGCAATTTCTGAATTTTGGGAGGTGCGTAAACGGTGTTTACGTGCGTTTAGCCTCCACTACATCCCTGGTGAAAGGATAGTATGTGCCAAGTTGCCAAAAACAAATGACCAGTGAAGCAATCAAATACACCTAACCTTGTAGCTTATGGTGGAAGTAAAATCGAAACAAGAGGCTTAGTGACATTGCAGTGTGGCCTAAATGGGCAAAATAATTCACTTCCATTCTTCTTGGTGAATCAAGATGTCCAACCGCTGCTAGGATTTCGTGCATGCCTCGACATGGGTATCATTACTATCAGCCCAGATGTGCATCATGTCAGTATTGAAGGCAGCACTGAAGACATTCTCACTGAGTACAAAGACTTGTTCACACACGAGCTTGGAGAACTCCCAATAACATATTCTATTACTGTGGACCCAAGAGTACAGCCCGTAGTTCGCCCTGCTCATCGCATTCCACTTGCAAAGCAAAGCCATGTCAAAGCAGAGCTAGACCACATGGAAAGCCTTGGTGTCATAACGACGATCTCAGAGCCGACGGATTGGGTCTCGTTCATGGTGGCTACACGTATGCAAGAAATCAGGCTGTGTATCAACCCAAAAGATCTCAACGCTGCCTTAAAAAGACCACATCACCCAATGCGCAGTGTAGAGGAAGTGGCGTCCCAGATGTCGGGAGCAACTATATTTTCAGTGCTGGATGTGAAGAACTCTTTCTGGCAGATTCGCTTAGACCGCAAGTCCTCCATGATGACCACATTCAGCATCCCATTTGGGCGCTATAGATTTCTTCGTATGCGTTTTGGCATAAACTCCGCAAGCGAAGTGTTCCCGCGCTCGATGGAGAAGTTGTTTTCAGGGTATCCCTGTGCATTCATTGTCGGAGGTCGCAACACTGCTGAACACGACATTAATCTGAAAAGAGTGTTGAACAGAGCACGTGAGGTCAAGCTCAAGCTTAACCCTGTTAAATGCAAATTTTGCCTGGATCAAGTCAGCTATGTGGGACACATCTTTACAAGTGAAGGCCTGAAAGCTGATCCCTCCAAGACAAAAGCAATCTCTGACATGCCAGTCCCTAAGGATGCCCCTGCACTACAGTGTTTCCTCGGGATGGTAAATTATCTGGGGAAATTTATACCAAACTTCAGTGACACTGACACCCCTCAGAAAGCTGACACACAAAGAGACTGTGGTGCTGGTACCAGCAACACCAGAATGCATTTGAAACCCTCAAGTCATGTTTGTCCACCCCACCTGTCTTAGCATACTTCGATGTGTAGAAGCCTGTTAAACTAACCTGTGATGCCTCATGTTTCGGGCTTGGTGCTGCTTGCATGCAGGAGGACAGACCAATTGCGTATGCGTCTCGCACACTCACAGACACAGAAACAAGATATGCTTAGATAGAAAAGGAGCTGCTAGCTGTCTTGTTTGCCTGTACTAAATTCAGAGACTGTGTGTACGGAAAACCCACACTCGTAGAAACAGACCACCAACCCCTGGTGACCATTCTAAAGAAACCAATCCACACAGCCCCTGCAAGACTACAAAGAATGTTACTCAGTTTACAGTGCTACAACATCACTCTGGTGTACAGGAAGGGTAAGCACATGTATCTCGCAGACACTCTATCTCGAGCTCCACGTTCTTAAAGAACCCAACACATGTTTGATGTGCAGCGCATTAGAATATATGAATCAGATTGCATTTCTGAACAGATAATTTATCACAATGATCTACACAATGGTAATAGCTTGATATACAACCACAGCTGCACATTTTTTTTCTTTCATTTTTGTGCATTTCTCCTCTATGCACACTATACACTTTTCACACACAAACACACTGCTGTATGTACATAATCCCACAAAAGACTCATTAATTTGTGTTTACATGCTCATGCACTGTTCGCCAGCCAGCTGCTTGACCTACAATGTTTCTCTTTGCACATATACAGTACTATGTGAAGCATTCGTATGTCTGTAGGCACAGAAGTCCCTACAGACATCAAAAATGACACAATTGAGGTCATGTCTGTCAATTACATCTCTATGTGTACAGTGTTTATGTGTAGCATTTGTATAGTTTATGTATAGGTAAACATTTATATAAAGTATATGTATAGTAAAATATGTCAGTAAGTTAGTTGTGTATAGGTTTATACTGTTTAAGTCATTGTTGTATGTCTGCATTTACACAGCAAAAAACGTTGGGTTGGTTTTTTAACCCAACCGTTGGGTTACACATATTGGGTCAATGTGTTGGGTTATCTTAAAATTTGTTGGGTAATTTTTTTTTTTTCGTCGTTGGGTTATTTTTAGTTATAACCCAACTGTTGGTTTAAATATGTTTCCCGCTTCACTCCGGTTCAAATGTTAACGGTCCAGTCAGAGACTCAGCGCGGACATCAGTGGCAGCCTGCCTGATTATGAAGGGTAAGTAACTGTTAATATAATCGTATGATGTATATAACTGTCATAACATTAAGTAATGTGTCTGATACGTTAATTCTTGTTTTTTATACGTTAAAAAAGTTTGAATTCCCTTTAGTCCGTTTGTTTCCCCCAGATAATCAGATCGATTGTAAATGAATGCTATTCCTGTTTGTTCGCCAGTATTAATACACTAAAAGATTAGCTGCAAATGTTTAGACAAGTATTACTTAAATTGTATTTTTTTGTTTATTAATATGCACACTCCTCTTTGTTTTGAATTATAGTAGGAGGAAAAACAGTGGTTAAAATGTGTAGTTTTTAAGCTGTTTTGTGTAGATTGTGAGAAGTGTGTTTCCAGTATTAGACATATATCAGCATGCATATTTTTTAGGTAATTTAGGACTTTATTTATTTTTTTTTTTTGTGAGGCAACTCCACGAATGTTCCAGGTTAAGAATTTTAACTGCATGGAGATAGTGTGTATTTCACAATTACATTGTGTAAACATAAGTCTGTGTGTATGGATGTGTGTGTGTTTGTGTGTGTGTGTGTGTGTGTGTGTGTGTGTACTTGTAGATCTACAATACCAAATGACAAACAAAACAGGACAAACATAAATAATTATAACTAACAACAAAACATGTAAACAGGGAGCAAAAAGGCTAATTTGGTGCATTTAGTATACAATGTGTTTGTGTGTGTGTGGTGCTAGTAGTTTAATGTAATAATATAAATTGATTGGGGGAAGGGGGGAGGATGAAGAAAAAAAATTACAATGAGAGAGGAGCAAGGGTCTATTGTCTATACATCATTTCACAGTTTTTAGAATTAGTAAAGCCAGGGAGTAGTGTCCTTGTCTCTGAACAATTGTCCATCGATATATAGTTTGTCTACTGTAATGATTGCTTTTTTACCTTGATTGATCATTGTCTTGCGGATGGGGAAGAGTAGCTTACGTCTGCAGATGATCTCTTGTGGAAATTGGTCGTTGAGTCCGTAATGAGTCCCTCTTAGCTGCCGGCCCTGACGTTGAACCAGTACTTTTTGTTTGAAATGTTCAAATTTGACGATGATGGGCCGGGGTCGGGTGGAGTTGAGGAGTTTCTGTCCTAAGCGGTGTACGCGATGGAAGGTGATGTGCTCAACAGTCTCTGGTGTAAGTTTGAGCTGGTTAACCATTAAGTCCTCCACAGATTTTTCGGGGTCTTCGGTGGATGATTCGGCCATGCCGGAAAAGATTAAATTGTCTCTCATACTTCGTGACTGTAAATACAGGATGGTTTCTTGCATAGCTTTGTTCTCAGTGGTGATAGAGGTGAGTTGAGTGTTTACCGTGGAAAGTTTAGTGGTGAGTGTGGCCATGGAGCTTTTAAATGATTTGTTTTCTTCTGTGAGCGAATCGACTTGTTGTTGACTGTATTCCAGGCTATGACGAAGATTTTGGAATTCTTTGTGAAGTACTTCGATTAGTGAAAGTCTAGAATCCAAGGATTACATTCTTTAAACCTGAAATGCAAATAAACACTGTAAAATGAAAAAAAAAAAAAAATAAGATAACAGTTAAAATGTGAAATGTACTCATGCCATTTTTATACTGTAGGTGCAATGAAATGGCGCTGTCAAGGTACCATACACAAGATGAAGATAGGAAGCCAGAAGTAATCCTCTATCTTAAAGGTGCCATATGCAAAAATTGAGGTAAAAATATCCATAACATGACCTACACACATCAAAAGAATGAGAAGAAATAAGGGCGATGATGTCATTAAAAAAATGTCAAGTTATAGTGCTGCAGAGATATCAATCTTAATTAGCATTAGCATTACAGGTGTCGTAATACCAGTTTCGGCCATGGGAGGCGGTATGCGGGCAACATAACCACCAACCAACCTGCAATACACGAATAACTCGCACGGCTTGTGGGCGTGTACTTGAACCTGATGTCAATCGTGTGGAAAGTACAGCACACTACTTCATTTCAGTTCAGGGAAGAGAGCGTCACCCGCTACAGGGAAACAACCGCACTCGGAAACACAAATCAAATCCGATAAGAAAAGGAGCCGAACCAGAGTAAACATCAGCACTGCTTTCAATCGCTGGAGAAAACTGATGGACCTGAAAGAAATGAGGTTCGACTCTGAACTTGCAACATTTCTTTTCGATTGGTAAGTTAGATGCTGTTAGTATTTCGCTAGAAGTTTGTTTTATATGTTTGTGTATTTG
This sequence comes from Carassius auratus, assembly GCF_003368295.1. NCBI lineage: Eukaryota > Metazoa > Chordata > Actinopteri > Cypriniformes > Cyprinidae > Carassius > Carassius auratus. The sequence goes on from NC_039258.1 coordinate 24,940,141, forward strand.
TTTTCGGGAAGTTATAACATAGAAATGTATCGAAGGCTGTTAGATAAACGTGCTAATGTTAGCGATGGCTAACCGTAGCTGCGTTTGATAATTAGCTAGCTATAACTTAACGTTACCCATTTTATTATATCATAACTAACCTGCTCTGTCTAGTCTGTTGGTCTCCGTGTCCTGTTTGCTTCGTGGTTGTTTTACTGTGCGTGAAAAAATTTATGTGTGGCATGAAAGCATGTGAAAAGAGTCAATTGCATGTGTCTCACGGTGAATGCTTGAGAGTTGGCACATTAGCTCCCAAGCAGAATAAAGGACAGGTTGATTATTGCTGTTTAGTGTTTGTATTAATCTATGATGTGTCCCTGTATGATGTGTCTTTTTGCAGCGTCGTGAGCAGAGCGGCAAGAGCGATTTTTGACGCTCTAGATGCCAGCGGTGTGAACGCACAGTTAGGCTTCGGCTATGGCTGTAGTGTTGTTGTGGAAGTAGGGGCGGATTTGTAATGTTTGGCAAAAAAAATCAAGTCATACTCCACATTCCATATCAGATGGGGGCATTATGCCTCAATAAAGTGAATTGGTCTACTCTAGAGTAACAAACGAGAAACGGCATAGTCTCTATGCTCCGCCCCTACTTTCACAACAACACTACAGCCATAGCCGAAGCCTAACTGTGCGTTCACACCACCGGCGTCTAGAGCGTCAAAAATCACTCTTGCCGCTCTGCTCACGACGCTGCAGAAAGATTTGTGAGCGCTCAGACGCTCTAACGTAGATCGAATGCTTATTTTGTATTTAAAGCGGCCGCAAAACAAACAAGCTTGTTGATCTCGTGCAGACTAACCACAAGGAGTTACAAGTTAACCTCATTAAATATTGTTGTGGACGAAATATTAGGATCCTTTACTTAAAATGAACAATCTCAGACACCTTGGTCCACGTATCACTTTTAATTAATTTTTTTATGTCCCTTTACGCAAACAGGGACACATCATAGATTAATACAAACGCTAAACAGCAATAATCAACCTGTCCTTTATTCTGCTTGAGAACTAATGTGCCAAATCTCAAGCATTCACCATGAGACACGCAATTGACTCTTTTCACACCACACATCAATTTTTTCACGCACAGAAAAAACACAAAGCAAAGAGATGGACATGGAGACCAACAGACTAGACAGAGCAGGTTAGTTATGATATATAGGGCTGTGCAAAAAATCGAATGCGATTTTCATGCACCTCTCATCAGGTAAGACGCTCTTGTAATTAGAAGTATATCTCCAGCATATGCGTTCAGATCAGGGTTGCCAGGTTATCACAACAAATCCTGCCCAGTTGCTTCTTAAAACTAGTCCAAAACTAGCCCAATCGCGTTTCCGGGAGTTTCCCCGATAAAAATTGCTTCCCGGGGTTAAAATATAAATTTTTGGGAAGGGTTTCCCTGGTAAATTTTAGGGGCTAAATATCACGTTATTGGTATTGGGATTGCTAGAAAAACTGCGGACATGAAAAACAACCGCAGACTTGGCAACACTGGTTCAGGTGGAGCGGCAGTTACTGCACAGAGCCTTAGTCTACCGACAACTAACACAAAATCGCTTTCAAAATTGACAAAGAATCGCCTGCAATTTTAACATCGATTTTGTGTAGCTTATCAGTGAATTACGGCTCTGTGTAGTAAATGCCAACCGGTGTTGCCAAGTCTGTGGTGGTTGTTTTTCATGTCCGCTGGTCACAGCGACCCCAATACAAATAACGTGATATTTAGCCCCTAACATGCGAATTATACCAAGGCAACCCTGCTAAAAAACGTATATATTAACCCCGGGAAGCAATGTTTTATCGGGGAACCTTCTGGAAGCGAGATTGGGCTAGTTTTGAGAAGCAACTGGGCAGGATTTGTTGTGAAAACCTGGCAATCCTGATCTGAACACACTTGCTGGAGATATACTTCTAATTACAGGAGCGTCTTTACTGATGAGATGTACATGAGTAAAGACATGCACAGCCCTATATAATAAAATGGGTAACGTTAAGTTATAGCTAGCTAATTATCAAACACAGCTACGGTTAGCCATCGCTAACATTAGCACGTTTATCGAACAGCATTCGATACATTTCTATGTTATAACTTCTCGAAAACAAATACACAAACATATAAAACAAACTTCTAGCGAAATACTAACAGCATCTAACTTGCAAGTTCGGAGTCGAACCTCATTTCTTTCAGGTTCATCAGTTGTCTCCAGCGATTAAAAGCAGTGCTGATGTTTACTCTGGTATTCTTATCGGATTTGATTTGTGATTCCGAGCGCGGTTGTTTCCATGTAGCGGGTGTTGGTCTCTTGCCAAGGGCTTCAGCTATCCTTCCGCTCTCTTCTCTGAACTGAAAGTAGTGGGCTGTACTTTCCACACGATTGACATCAGGTTCAGGTAAGCCCTGCGAGTTATTCGTGTATTGCAGGTTGGCTGGTGGTTATGTTGCCCGCATACCGCCTCCCATGGCCGAAACTGGTATTACGACACCTGTCGGGCCGGGGCTAGTAATGCTAATGCTAATTAAGGTTGATATCTCTGCAGCACTATAACTTGACATTTTTTTAATGACATCATCGCCCTTATTTCTTCTCATTCTTTTGATGCGTGTAGGTCATGTTATGGATATTTTTACCTCAATTTTTGCATATGGCACCTTTAAGTGTGTACTTTGTTCAAGTATATTTACCAATGAAAAGAATATTTTCAACATTTTAGAAATAATTTGAAGAGTCACAAAACAATGTGTGTTTATTGGAAGTACATTTAAGACAGATATATATGGGACATTTTTTACTCACAAAAGCCAAAAGCACAACCCCCATTCACATAAGGACTTTAAGCCAGATATAATTGGGAAACATTACACTTTACAAAACAAAACTGATTTGATCGTGAGTGCTAATAATTGTGAAGACAGTGGACCAAATCAATCAAAGGATGCCTCTGAAGAAATTATTAGAACAATTGGTTCACTTCTTTTAAAGTTGGAAAGTGTTTACAATGTTTCTAGTAAATGCACTTGTGAGCTGGTGGAAGAGCTTAATTTCATTTGCACATCTTCTGCTCCCATTTTCCAACAAGTGGTTCAGAGAAGTTTAGAAAAGCACAGCTGTGTTGTTGAGGAGGATGTACAGTTGCAATCAAAATTATTCAACTCCCTTGACTTGCAAGACAATTTGCTGTGGAGGATGACATTTTATGAAATCAATTTAACAAAGGCATCAGTAAATTATTAGAGAAAGTTTGTTAATACACTTTTGAGTGATTCTGGGAATGGAACATTGATGAATCATGATGAAATTTGAATTGGCTCTAAACATTCATGTTCAAAATTACTCAACCCCCTTTGTGCAGAATCTTTTATTCTTTAAAATCTCCAATAAACACTGTCTGTAAGTGTTTAGAAGCTTCTGTCACCTCTCTACTACAGTTTTGGCCCATTCCACACCTGAAAAAGCTTTCAGATCACTGATAATCTTTGGTTTTCACATTGCCACTGCTTCAAATCCAACCAGATATTTGAAATGAGAATTAAGCCTGAAGACAGAACAGGCCACTTAAGAACATTCTATGACTGATCCCTGGTATGACTGGCCTGCAGGAAAGTCCATTGATCATCAGCTTCAGTCTTTGCACCATAGGCATCACAATACTTGTCAAAATGGCCTGACACTTTAAAGAATCCATGATGTCCTTCATACAGTCATGATTTCCACTTCCTTCTACAGTAAAGAAACCCCATTACAGGACTGATCCACCTCCACGTTTGAGGATGGAGATGGTGTTCTTCTGCTTATGAGCTTTGCCTTTTTTTGCAGCAGACATACCGCTGATCCATGGGTCCAAAAAGTTCCAGTTTGGTCACATCACTCCATATAACATTCCTCAATTTCCACAAGTCTACACAAATGTATTTTATCAAGTTCAAGTTGTCCTTTGTTCTTCTTGATCAAGAGTGGTATTCTACAAGATGTCTCCACATAAAGGCAATACTTGTCTGGTGATCTTCTTACACACTGCTTTGAAATGGTTTTCCTCCTTTCATCGGGTCATCTTGCAAGTCTTTGGCTTAACATTGCAGATTTTTCTCAGTTACTCTGATTAAACATTTTATGATATTGTGCTTTTTTTTCCACAACCTCAAAGATTTTCTGGTAAAACATACTTTAAGCTAAGGAATAAGGCTGAGAGCTGTGTCTCTAGGAACTTTCAATGACTTGGAAATCTTCATATAGCCTTAGCCTTTCTAAAGTACTACGATATTTATTCTCTTTAGCTTTTGTGAGATCTCTGTTGACATTTTTGCTACTCAACTTCAACACATGCATGGGCTAACTGTATGTGTAACGGCTCATACAACTGCTAAGATCGCTGATCCTGGATCAGCAGTGATGCGACGGCGCTACTTCATCTTGTTTGTGTTTACGGTGGATAGCAACCAACCATCTTTATGATGCATTACCGCCACCTTCTGCTCCGGATGGTAACACTCCTTGGCCAGTCAGGCAAAAAATGATTTGATGAAATGATGGCATAGGATGAGGTCGGAGAACAGTTAATCCCGAGGAGTGAGTCGCCGTGGCCGTACCTCGACAAGTACATGACACTGACCGAGATAACAGAGAGAAAATATGTTTTCAGATACTACTTGTAAAAATTATCAGGGTCCAGCCTGGCCATTTTTTTTTTTTTTTTGTACTGTTTGGAGGTCTTGCATTTTGTTCTGCAAAGTCCTACAGTATATTAAGCATGCCCATGCAACAGGTGCATACACTTACTTGTGCGCACATTGTTAATTACATGTATTTTGATTGTTTTTGTTGCCAAATTGATAAGGAACACAAAAAACTATTAAACTAAACAATTAAACCTGCCTATCTGTTTGACTGACAGTTTTGAGCACTGAGATAGCATTGACTTGTAATAAAACGTGTTCAACATAAAAATTTAATTTTAAAAGTAGCTTAGATGTAGCAAGCTACTGTTGATGTAGCTTAGCTTGCTACATTTCCCAAGGGGGTAGCTTCAGTGTAGTGAAGCTTCATTTACTGTAGAGTAACTGGTAGCTTACCTCACTACATTTTCCAAGTAGCTTGCCCAACACTGCGGCTCAAGCTAATTCTGTTTTTAATAGAGTTTCTAAAAGCTTAATTGTGTTTTGAGACTGTTTTATTCCCCACCATGCAAATAAGTGATTTAAAAACAGCAATGTTGAATAGGGGTTGAATAATTATGACATAGCAGTATTATTTAAAAAATCTCATAACTCAAAAGTATTACATTATATATTGACAATATCACTTTTAATATGCCAGTGAACTGTTATAGATACAATTTTTATTTTATCCTGGATCTTCAGAAAAGCTTGTATTTGTAAAGTACTGCAGTCTCTAGGGGGTTGAGTAATTTTGATTGCAACTGTATGTTACAGCATTTGACAACTGTATGGTGGTTAGCTGAGGGAACAGTTCTTAACAGATTCTTGGATCCTATCATCTAGTAATTCCAGCGGCACAGTTGATACTTTGTTGACAATTATTGCAGACATGCTTTTATGTTTCTGCCGATGGTAGGACATCATCATCTGATACTTTGTTGAAAGTGACAACAAAACATTCTTGAAGTTACCAGTGAACCTGACTACTCGTTTAAAGAACCTATGTTTGGTCTCGAAGCTCATAGTCCATACTCCAACTAGAGGACCAAAAGCTTCTATCAGAGCAGCATAGTGCTCGAGAAAATGGTTTCGTGTCAGTTTCAGCTTAGGGAAAACTTATTTCAACCTCTAACAGTGCTCTGACATTTTCAGGTCAAGATAAGCTAGACATTTACATGAGTGGATAGGAGCCAATGTGAGCTCTACAATGTCTTTCAATGTCATAAGTATTTGCCATGCAAGATCGTCACAAGGAAAAATTTTGATTGCAACTGTACTATGGGACATGATATTCTGCTGGAATGATCATCCGATATGGTTCCACTGGAGGGCTCCCTGATTTTGTTGAGATTATACAGACTGTGATTTTGGAAACCAATCTATACTTCATTGTGAAGAAACTCGTTGCCTGGTACCTGGAGCATTTGAGGTCTTTTCTGTTAGAAAGCAGTGGAGAATTGATTTTTGTTCATCACCATAGCCTTTAAGATCATTATCCGTTGGCATCCTAGTATATTGTGGAGAGAAAGCGCATGGTTACACTGAAAAGACACATTTGTTGCAGTTTACCATAATAGTAAGTAGCTTTATTGCTAAGACAACTGAATTTGTGTAGACAACTGTAATTATGTGAAAACTTTCAAGCTTTAGAGCATTCACATTTGCAAAGTAGGTAGCACTGTAGTTAGTAGTCTGCCATTATCAATTACGATCACAGTTTTCTATGAGTGTCAGTGACCCCGTTTTTTTAAGGTAACCAAAAGGTAACTAAACATGGATTCAGCTGCCCTCAGGATAATCTTTGACCACAGGATAGAGAAGATAACACTGCCATCTGGAATACCAGAGTCCTTGGATGACTTACACTCAGCTGTCAAGGATGCTTTAAATATCACAGATTATATCAGTCTTCAGTATATGGATAAAGATTTTGAGATTCTTCACTCTTCATTCCACGACTCAAATTCGCCACAGATCCACCATAAAGGTTGTGACAGTCTCACAGATAGTTCTTACTTTGTTTCCACACAATGAAAGTTTCACTGGCTGTGATATTGCAGATCAATCCCTTGATACTACCTCCTTTATATATACTACCAGACAGGACTCCTCTGACACATCAGATTCCTCTACTAGCACAGTCATCCTGTCTCGGAATAACGACCCAGAAAGGAAGCCATGGCAAAAAGAATTCATCATTCCACACTTATCTGTGGAGAAATTGTTCTTGAAAGAGCCAATGAACTTTACAGAAAAGATGGGACAGTGCTAACTACCCCAAAAGTCAAGTCAGACATACTTGAAAAGCTAGCTCAGTCTATTTACACACATATTGCATATCCATCCACCCTGCAGATTCTTTCCATTGCTGAAGCACTTGTAAAGGGACACCCATGTCTGAAGAATCGAGGAAGCTTTTCAGGACTTTATGCATGGCAGACAAACATTAAATATAACCATTGCATAAATCCTCCAGAACCACCACCAGGTCCCATGAGGACACTTTGGTGCATTGTACTTGCCTCAGCCTCCAGGTGCCATGAAGAAAACGTGTAACGAATGGGTTTCGACCAAATGTCTGACTACCTGGAAGGGTGTGTGGTAAGTAGCTATGGCTGCCATGTAAACCTTCAGAGTGTGGGGTGATAACCCTGCAGAAAAGCCCTCCTTCAGAAATTCTAGAATTGTACCAACTGGGCAGTTGACTGAATCTCGCAGGCGCTGTCCTCACCAAGAGATGAAATGTTTCCACTCCGGGGCATACAGTTTCCTCGTGATGGAAACTCTGGACTGGAGTACGGTCTCAACAACCTCAGTTGAGAGACTGGATGCTAAGAGCTGTGCCACATCAGGGACCACACACGCAGCTTTCATAACTTTGGGTGGGGGTGAAGAATGAAGGAAGCACACTTATATTTTGTTTACACTTAGGCCTGATTCTGACACACCACAGACATGCTCAATGAAGAGCAAAAGCTAACATGTGCATTTGCTGGTGCACCTTCACTCAAAAAAATTACTCTTTAAACTTACTTAAGTCAATTATGGACAGTGGTTCCACACAACCAAATTGTGTTTTGATAACATTAATGGAATTTTTTGAATCTATGCAAACTCCTTGTATTGTGACAACACAATTGAATGAGGTAGAATCTATGTGAAATAGTAATGTCCAACCAACTCAATTTATTCACTTTGCTTCAACTTAAACTAGTTAAGTTAACTCAACATGTTTTGGTTTATTACAATCTAGCCAAATTTGTTTCACTCTATCAACATGAGGTTTGTTTCAAATTACTCATTTCAATTATGGACAGTGGTTCCACGCAATTCGTTCTAGTTACTTTAACACAATATTTTCTATTTAAAGTTACTCCCTTCAACAAAGCATTTTTTGTGTGATTTGTCTTGTAATGAGACAAAAGACAAGATGTCACGAATGATCAAAGTGTATTTGTTAAACAAGCAATAAATAATTACACACAGTAAAATACAGTTTAAACCACATTACAAAATTACACAAAATAGCAAATAAAATTCTAATTGGCATTCATGGGCAACCAATCAAACCTTATTCCAGGAACAGGAACTGGCTCCAGAAATAACTTTTTCAGTATTCCAAATGTGTACCTGAATTCAGGAGGGTTGCTCAAGTTCAGTCCATATATCAGTCCCAGCAACATGGTTTTGCAGACTGTAAACTGTTATAGGTCCTGAAGAACCGTATCCTTTAAAACTCCAACTTCTGCTGGACTGTCTTCAATGATGCAGCTTCAAATAGATTCCCACGAGTCTTCTGGATCACCTCCTGATTGCTGGCAACCTCTGAATCCTAAATAGTATTTAAATCCTCTTGAGACCCAGCCCCTTGACTTATGTCCACTGTAGTGGACATTTGAGTTTCATCCCTCTCCTTGGAATCTTTTGTGCAAGTCTCTTAATTCCTGCTGTACTGTACAGAGGACATCCTGGGCTTTTCAGGGATATGTTATTTGATTGGCTGGGAGGCCGGGAACCCCCTCAATCTTTCAATCCAAAATGGCTGGCATAGGAATAAGCACATTTTATGGAAAGATAAAAGGTGAGTAAAATATTGTTTGTCTATGGTTTTGTTTCTATGATAATCATATATTTTCTTGTTCATTAAGGTGTTAGGAGTCATATATTTAGTTCTGATAGCAAATACATTATGTATCTTTTGAAAAATTAGCAATTTTATGAATGTCAATTATAGAGGACATCAGGACTATCTTGATGTAAATAATGACTCCACATTGTTATAGGAAATAGAACTGAAGCAGAAAGAATTCTTTACAAAACAGTCGAGGGAGATTCAGATTTAGAGTTGTCAGATGACGAGAGAGATGAGGATGAGTTTCAACCAGTGAGAGAAGACAGTGATGAAGAAGAGAAAGATGATGCAGAAGGCTCAGGTGAAGGGACAGATGCAGACACAGACACAGATACAGACAGGGATGAGCAGGAAACTCAACGCCCTCTGTGGGCTAGGAGTAATATGTATGTTTTATGCAGTTCCACAATTTTAAATGCAGCTGCATTGAGTATTTAAACTGTTATTATTTATTATTTATCATTTATTATTCTTTTTTTCCTTCATATCAGATTTGCACGTGTAACCTGGGCTTCCAGTGTGTCAAGATGACCCTACAACACATGCAGACTGGAGTCCAATTGAATATTTTTGGATACCAAGCATGCAGAAAGATGCAGAAATAAGGGCTCCAAGAGCAAGACGTACATGAGATGTACCAAATGCAAGATGTTCCTCTGCATTACCAAAAAGAGAAATTGCTTCCTGGACTATCACAACTAACAAAAACATACTAAGAATAAAATTAAAAGTGAAGGAAAAACTAGATTGGATTCAGTTTGACAGAAGAAAAAAAAATCCCCCTCCAAAAGTTTCACATTAGTTCTATGTTTATTCTTCGAATAACACTAAAAGGATTCAAGGGGACCAATAAAAGGATACGGACATAACAAAGTGTTAAGCTCTAATAGTAAAGATATACTTGCAAAATGTAAGGAAAAGGATTCAAGAATGATAAATGTTTATATAATCAAAATGTCTGTATTCTTGGATAATAATCAATTTACAGCCCAAAATGTATTCTTAGTTAAAAAAAAATGTATAATCTGGTAAAATTGTTATCTACCAAATGTGTTTGTTTTCGTACTAAAATGATCCTGTTGTCCACTACAGTGGACATGCTGTAAAACAAAAATAAAAAATAAAAATAAAAATGTCTAAATTGTAGGATGTTTTTTTAACCCTAAACAGGTATGGAATCACAAAAAATAGGATTAGGAAAAAAAATATTTTCCTTGGTTCTCAGGAGGATATAAGCATGGAGAACTCAAATTCTTGTGTATTAACTTTAACAAATCATTTATTAACCTTGAAAAAAAAAAAACTCACCATACACTCCATACTGCTAGGGTCTTCATTGTCTGAAGATGAAAACAACAAAATTTAGACTTTGTTTTTTTTCTTTCTAAAATTACATGAAAAAAAGTCAGTCATTCATCTTCCTATGGGAAATACAGGCAAGCAGTCAAGATGGGATTCTCACAAACATTACAGTTGAAAATGGTACACACATCTGGACCCTGTACGGTAAGCAACAGAACTGGAATGTTCCCAGACCCAGAAACATAGTAAGGACATCAGTAAAACAGTCCATGTGACACCAGTGGTTCAACCATAATTTTACAAAGTAAACAAAAATACTTTTTTGTGCAAACAAAACCAAAACAGCGACTTTATTCAACAATTCTTCTCCAAATCGCATCTTCCACCATTATCAACAGCACTTAAATAAATCATGCGCATGGTGCTGCTGACCTAGAACACGCATGCGCTGAGCCTTGATTACATGCAGAGGAAAGCAATTTTCATGCATCTTGTTACTGTCCATAATGGCGGCATATGTGATTTGGAGAAGAATTGTTGAATAAAGTCGCTATTTTTGTTTTCTTTGCACAAAACGTATTCTTGTAGCTTTGTAAAAGTGTGGCTGAGGCATTGATGCCACATGGACTGTTTTACTGATGTCCTTACTATGACTCTGGGAACATTTCAGTTGCATTGCAGCCTTTATGGAGGTTCAGAAATCTCTCGCATTTTCATAAAAATATCAGGGATGCACCAATTGACCGGCCATAAATCGGAAACCGGACGGTTTTTGCTTAAAATATGCGATTGGCCGATTTTTCTGGAAGTGCGCCCGCGTGCTCCGACTACATTACTTCTGTGTGAAAGCAAACACGTCCCGGGATTGTTTCCAGCATTGAACCCGGGTCGGGGACCTAGTAACATTGCTGGGTTCAATCCCGGGACAAGCGCTGTGTGAACAAAAGCCAGATCTAATGCTGTGTCTAAGTGATGACACACGTTATCGTGCGACTCTTTTAGCGGCTGTTTTGAAGGAAGATCAACGTTCACTGAAAAAAAAAAGTGCAAACTGTATGAAGCAGAGATCAGTTAGTTCCTCACTTTCCACGGTGACACCGAGATCGTTCGCCAGATTCAGTGAAAGTATTACCTGCCTAATGTTTTCGACTCGTACATTACACGTCACGCCCTGATGTCACGTGTCGTTACGGGACCTGTATTTGCCGTAATCGCTGTGTGAAAGGGGCTTTATTGAGCTTTTCCTCAATATTGGACTGTAGACTGTGGACTGTCCTTCCTTCTTGTTTGTTGCTTAAAGATTAAAAAAAAAAATTGTCCAGTTTGCTTGTAAAAAAAATCAGTATCGGCCATGAAAAATCCTGATCTGGGCATCCCTAAAAAATATCATAATTTGTGCTCTGAAGATGAATGATTGTCTTACGGGTTTGAAACGACATGAGGGTGAGTAATGACATGTTTATTTTTGGGTGACCTAGCCATTTAAACACACCTGAACCAGCTATTCAAGGTTCTTGGGAATTTTTAAACAAAAAAGTCTTAACTGAAGTTCCAGGCAGGTGTGTTAGAGCTGAACTCCACAGAGCACTGGCTTTCTTAGATCAGGTCTGGGCACCCCTGACTTGCATTAAAATAAATCTATCAGTTTATAGTAATACCACATATTTTGTATTTATTGTATTAATAAACCTTATCTTATTATATCTGTCTTTTTCTGTCAATTTCCAGTGGCCAGTGAGAGAATAATGTTTTAATACAAGGTTGTGTTGAGTGCAGTTGTTCCTGTGTAGTGGGCAGCAAGAGGGTTTCAGTATTTGTCCAAGGACTCTTCTTCAGTATGCAAACATCTTCGTAAGTTTTGCAGTCCGGAACAAGTTTGGCAAAGATTGTTGATCCTGATGGGCCTATGGTAATTCTATATGTCTCAAATTATGCACAAATCTGTAAACACATGAAGTGCAATGTGTTACAAAAAAAAATTCAATTCAATGATCAAAATATTAAATGATTTATTTGTCTGTGTGATGACTAGTGTCATGTTTACCATTCCTAAAGGGTGGACCAGATTACATATCTGGAGCATATATATAATGTGAACAGCTCAGAGTAGTGTCCGGTTTAAAGTCATTGGGTCTCATTCATGAAACACGAGCAGAACGAATTTTTGTGTAAATCGCGTGTAAAGTGGTTTTGGCGTAAATTTTTGGATTCATTAAAACGTTCGTATTTTCCAAATGTTAGTTGGTACGAAAGAAATCTACACCTGCTCCCAGCCACGCGTAAATAGTGCGTTTAACATCTGAACGTTTTGCTCATTAATACGGCTGCATTTTAATTCACCTTAATCGGGTACATATTTACACAGCATTTTGAAAAAAATATATATAGTAATTACATAGGCCTACGGTTTTTCTTTTTACTTTTATTATGCGAGCTAATAATAGGATCTGCAAACGGAACACTTTAATCAAATAATTAATTGCTTTCTGGGAAAACTAATAGCCCCTTAATTGTTACGGAAATTGTTTCCTATAAAATGGCCAAAATCAGGCATAACAAGAAACATTTAAGATGGCTGATATAGCGCTTTTGCTAGATTTGGCAGATAGAGCGCTGCGCAAAAGGCGTATTTTCAGAGACCGCGCAGACTTACTTGCCGAGAATGATGACTGGTTAATTAGTCGTTTCAGGCTACCCAGACCGGTTCTTTTGCATTTATGCAATATATTGGAGGACAATCTTAGAAGGCAAACTAGACGATCCCACAGCATTCCAGCACACTTGCAGGTGTTGTCTGTGCTTGGTTTTTTGGCAACAGGAACATTCCAGCGGGAGATTGCAGACAGGTCAGGGATATCTCAGTCATCCATGAGTCGCATCATCCCAGATGTTCTTGATTGCATAGTAGGGCTAATGCCCCAATATATAAAATTCCCCTATAACCTTGTCCATCAGTTGGAGGTGAAGCAAAGATTCTTTGCTATTGCAAACCTGCCAAACGTAATAGGAGCAATTGATTGCACACACATTCGCATTAAGGCGCCATCACATGATGCATTTCCATTTCTAAATAGGAAAAACTATCATTCCATAAATGCGCAACTAATTTGTGATGCTAAATGTGCGCTACTTAATGTAGTGGCCCGCTGGCCGGGTGGTACTCATGATAGTTTCATTCTTCGGAGAAGCTCAGTTGCTAGACGTTTGGACAGTGGTGCAGTAACAGACGGATGGCTAATTGGTATGTACAATTTTATTTATTCACAACATTTGACAAATATTTGACACTTTCCCTCCCCTCCCCTACACTCAGGTGACAATGGTTATCCCCTGACACCATGGCTTATGACCCCATTGATAAATCCCCAAAGCCGACAGGAGATGGCATACAATGAAGCACACGCAAAATCTCGGTCAGTTATTGAACGCACAAACAGTATCTTAAAGGGGCGCTGGCGGTGTTTGGACACATCAGGTGGTACACTGTTATAAAGACCAGAAAAGGTTTGCAAAATAATAATGGCCTGCTCCGTTCTACACAACATTGCCATGGAACATGGTCTGCCAGACCCAGAGGATATAATTAGACCTGATCATGGTATGGTGCCTCCAAGGTTGCCTATCCGACACATAGACATATCTCATGCTGCAATTGCAAAGCGACAGGAACTAATTCTACGTTTCTAAGAGTATGTATGCATTAAAAAGCAAGCGCACAAAAAACTTTATTTCTTCGGTTTAATAGCATCACATATTTCTCGTAGGCTTCCACTTATTTCTTTTAATGTATCATTTATTGCCAGCACAGCTTGACAAATTTTGTCTTGCTTATCCAGCACTTCCTGACTTAAAGCCGTCTTCTGTGCAGAGGCAACACTGCGGGATGCTGCTGGATATACCGGTTCAGGAGCCGTAAGATGAACGGATCCGGTTGCCGCTTCGGTGGTCTCACGGGCGGACACAGTTGGCATTTGTCTGTCTTTACAAAAAAGTAAAATCTGCTCAAATGTAAACCGCTTTGTGTACTTCCTCTAAAATTATTTGTTATTTTACCATGTCAGCTGGCCCCAAAAAAATTATGAAGCCTTACCATTTGATTGTGCTGAAGTGCTTTCCTGCAAAGGGGTTTCATCACTATCACCATCGGGAATTATACCCGACAGAGAGGTTTCGCCAATAACGCTAATGATGCGTTCATCGCATGGAGATATGCTCGATGATGATGGTGGTCCTCCTCCAGTTTTAATACGATTTTTCCGAAGTGAACTAATTCGTTTTTTGCAGTCAAGCTTCATGTCGAACCATTTTCTTTTCACTTCTGGGACTGTTCGATTAACAGATGAAACTCCATTAACAGCATCTGTAATCTGCTGCCAAGCTTCCTTTTTTTTACGACCTGATACGCCACTATGTACGCTTGAAAATAAAATGTGGCGTTTTGAATGAACTTCCGATAACAAAACTTCAATTTCTGCAGCTGAGAAATTTTTCTTTTTCATTCGCTTTTGAGAAGACATGTTGAAATCCTTCGTTTGGTGTCATAATATGATGCCCATATATAGTTGTCAGTCTGATTTAATGGGCGGGATTTATGGTAATTGAGAATGAGCGTGCACGCGCGTCCCATTTACGACTGATTGGAATTCATTAACACACACACACATTTCACTATCACATCTGACGTTTACAAAGTTTTTGTGAATCAGGAGAAGATTTTTTGGGAAGTTCTCTTTACGCGCAAATCACTCAGATATTTACTCGTATATTTACGAATGTTTCATGAATGAGACCCATTGTATGACCACACCGTCATGTTCATAAACAAAGCTTCAAATACTTTCACTGTGCTAAGCCAGGGGCCTCCAAACTCGGTCGACATCTCATGGTTAGACATTTATTGATTATTTATCTTTTGCAATTAGTTAAAATATACATATTATAACAAATAAAGGTAATTACTTCCACTTTTGAAAGTCATTATGTATTACTAATACAATTAATTTATACAAATATATTTGGCACACAAAATAAGATAAGAGAGAAACTCCTATTCGCCATTTGATTAGTTATATGAGGAAGTAGCTGAATGACGAATCATTCTGTCTCTTAACATCTCTTATTGTAAGCCATATGTATAATATAAAGTAAAGGTAAGTGATAGGACGTTTTATTTTTGGATTAAAAATACTTAAAATACCTTATTGGGTTATGATAACAAAAACAGTTTGGTTTGATCTAGCGCAGAACTAAAACTTTAATGAAATATTTCCCCCACTTATAAAATGATTTTATTATTAGCTAGCTCCACACTGGAGAGCTGCTTTATAACAGGAAATCAAGTTATAATTCTAGCAACACTGACTCTGTATTGTCATGTTTAATATTGAAAAGCTATCGATTGCATAAAGGACTGTTATATAAATAAACATGACTGGACTTTTCTTTACTGGAGTGCCTGGAGAACCTCAGAGTTCATGCAAACATCCACATCGCTGTAATCAAATATGTTCTTAAGAGCTGCTTTTACATCGCAGTCAGTTTTTTGTTGCGTTTAAGCAGTTATTGAGAGGAAGGCGTGCAGTATATATTTACATATTCATCCAAGGTTCGGATCGGATCGGTTTGCCTCAAACTGAAGTGCTATCTTCTTCTTTTGAATTGAATTTGGAGAGTGTATTACAATCTTGCGCTACAGCGCCACACTGGTCAAACTGCATTATTGCAGGCTTTCAAATTAGGCAGATACGAGATCAAACAACTAAAGTTACTCAAAAACATTTGCCGACAATTTTATTTTTATCGTCGACGTTGTCGATAATGTCGAGTAATTGTTTCAGCCCTAGTGTATATATATACTAAAATAAATACATTACAGAGAGTCATGCGCTTTCACATCTCCCAACCGCTCAAAATCATCTATTAACGGTGCAATAAACCGATTACACAATACTAGACTGCAAAACAAAAGCACCCAAAAACAGAAACTCTAAGAGAAATTAAAGACTTTGACTTAACACAAGAAAAACTTTAGATTGTCTTACCTGACTGGTACCTCTTGCTCCCATCTGCACCGTCAACAAAATGCATTGGAAATCGTCACTTCCGGGTTTTTTTGAATTACGAAATTAAACCCTTTATGTTAGTTTAACGATTGATAATTAAGTAAAATGTAAAATTAAACAGTTTAAGTTGATTAAACACAATAAATATATTTGTGTTGTTTTAACAAAACATATATGTGTAAAACGAACAGTGCCACAAATCCATTTTTTTGAGTGTTTATGCTTCCTGGTTGCTCAAGTCACCCTCGCTTGTGACATCAAGCTTCTCTACTAGCTTTTAAAATTTGTTGATGTATGTTTATA
The DNA here is from genome assembly GCF_003368295.1 of Carassius auratus. Taxonomy (NCBI): domain Eukaryota; kingdom Metazoa; phylum Chordata; class Actinopteri; order Cypriniformes; family Cyprinidae; genus Carassius; species Carassius auratus. Next base: position 24,956,631 of record NC_039258.1, read on the forward strand.
TACATCTCCAAATCATGCTGTCATTTCCATGAATTAAAAAATGGTCTGTGCTTTAGCCTTTCTCTTGTGGCCTTTGTTCTCATGTGGCTTTTCTATTGACAGGCCCCTGGGGGGAAATTTATGTCACATATTTAATATGGACATGGGGATGGTTATCAGATCCATAGATGCCAGGAAAGGCTTATCAGTTGTAAATAATGGATGAGGGGAGGATGTGACTCAATTAGTGAGCAGCACAGAAGGCAAGAGAGTACATTGACTCTCTCGCTCTGGAATGCCATTATTCTGGTCGATCTTTTCTCCTCTAGCCTGACATCACTCAGGGTAATCATCCTTCAATAAAAAGCTGCCCATAATAAACGAACAACATGGGTCAATAGAAGATTACAGAGAGGGATGACCTCTTGTTTGTGACAGTGTATAAATGAGTTTCTTCATTGGAGGAGATAGCCCCCCCCCCCACCACCCCCTGCACTTTAACATGAACCAGAGCCACACAGCACTTATCATCACTATTGCCTGGTTTTGTCACGGCTTTGTTTGATGCATTAATGAATGAATGTTCTAATGAGGCAGATTCTCTTCCAGTGGCTCCTGTAAATACAATGCTATGATGTACCCAGAGCCATATAGAGTGAGAGTTGCGACAACTCCATTGACTCCAATGGAACGCTTTTTTTACAGCAATGGCGGCTCGTGGAGCCTCTAAATAGTTCCCGGAAGTAGCAGCAAACCGATGCCGCGCCGTAGAGATACAGCAGAACAAACCGTTTGCGACGCACTTTTAAAAGGTAAGACGTCAAAATAATACGATTGTATATATCCAGTACATCTAATTAACAATAAATTGTAAGTTAAAACCTTGTAGTAGATTATTACTCATTAAATGAGTAGATTTAAGGGATGTTGTCAGATAACTAACAGATTAGGCTAGGATTGGAGCTGAATAAAGTTAGTAACGAACACCCTATTAATTGCAAAATCTGTTCTCTTAATTCAGTTTCATCCATCGTGTTTGGAATTAGAAAAAAAGGAGTATAAACATATTTTTTTGCAGGGTGGGGAAAGTTAGCTAACGTCCCATAGCCTATTACGTTAGTTCAATATAACGTGTGACAGCGGTGAGTGGAAATGGTAAAAATGAGGTTATAACGTTTGTTCCTTATTACACGTATTAAATTCCTTAATAATAAAATACACCCTATTGATATAAATTTAGAGTGAATTGAGTTTGCAAAAACATGGGTGGAGTGTTTTTTAGTCATTGTGATTCATTGATTATTACCTGTCTATATTATATAATAATACTGTATTATATACTTAAATTTGTTAGTGTATAAAAGTAACATACTGTGGGTGCTGGTGGGGTGGATTAGTGGTGCCACTGGACTGTTCTGGGATGGAGCATCAGTGATGATCTTTATTTTTCTTAGTGCTGCCTTTGCATTGTTTGATATTTTTTTTTCTTGTCTCTTTAATTTTTTTAATAGACCCAGGTAACTGGCTGATGGTTCACTGGAATGCTGACTGGCTGCTGACTGACTTGCTGCTGGTTGACTGGGCAGTGTCACCTGTCCCTGTCTCTCCTCTCTAGCCATGTCCTTTTTCTTAACTGTCACTTTACCTTCTCTGAGTGTCCTCGTTCTTTTTTCCTTCTTCTTTTCCTTTGAAACTGATTAAGGCAGAATACATGGTATTGCTAATTTTAAATATTTAAAATATCACTTTACTTCAACTAGTACGAGTTTGTACATATTATATATGAATCACCTGAAATAACATAGCTGTAATCAGCAGCCATTTCTTGTATGTTCACAGGTCTAGGGGTGCATCGTGGAGCAGGGCCCTCCTCTTTTTGACCACAGGACGATGTACAAAGATTGTGGGAATAGCATCTGTTCTCAGCCTACTCTTGAATTTTTTGGTCATGACAAATTGCTTTGGTAATTTCCACAGACAACTTTTTTTTGTCTACCCACATACTGTACATATCACATGGTGGTTAAATGCACAGTTATAGGTAACACTGATGACTCCCTGCAATGTCTCACCCTGAGTCTCAGCTCCCTGGGTTTTGCAAGGCTTTGCTTGTTCCTTATTTCTAGTAAATCATTTTCAATGTAAAAAAGTGCAAATAAATTTAAGTATAATTACCTAACAATTTTTTGTTGTTGTAATTTTTATTTATATTTAGATTGCTCCTGCTGACTTGAGCCAACCATTATTTTCTCCTCTCTATGTCAGCTGGGAAGACATACATTCGCACACCTTCCTCTGACCGAGTGGAGCATCCCCATGCAGCACAGCAAACCATGGTGGATATGCAAGGACAACATGAAAGAAAGGACACATACAAAATGCTTGGCATGCTATTAAATTTATTAGAAATGTATTCATGAATTGCTGTAAATAGTTAATTGTATTTATTTGAATAAAAATACAAAGTAATCTCGTAATATATAATTACAATTTAAAATAACTGTTTTCTATTTTAAAATGTAATATACTCCTGTGATGCCAACCTGAATTTTCAGCATCATTACTTTTGAATGGCAGTTTACATGTTTATATACGAGTATGCTTAAGTTGTTTTAAACCTGAATATATTGTGTACATGAATAAGTATTGTAAGAATTATACTAGATATAATAGATATATTATTTATAATACATAATTATATTACTGTATGTAATTGTAAAAATTATAAACAGTAAGCTTCATTTTACATTTATTTAACATGCTAATTACTGCTGCTAACAGTTAATTGACCCATAGTGCGGAGCGAGCTGAAAATCACCTGTCACCAGCCTGTCTCTGTACTACCTGAAAGACATCAATATGACATTAGTTAACATATGATCAGTGGAAAAAAAGGACAATATGTAACGTAAAAAGGCAACAGCAACCCGTGTTTATACAACTTAACGTTAGCATGAAATACGTTTTTAAAATAACGGTACTTGAACACATCCTCAAATATTACCCGATTTGATAATTTATAAACAACATTGCTGTAACTACATACTCATGCTACATACATATGTCGGTGTGTTGTATAAATATATAAAATAAATGCATTTATTGACTCCTTATTACCAGAAATCGCAGTTCTGTCACTCTACTCTTTCAGTTTGAATGGCCGCCAATGCACTTCCTGGAACTATTTGAAGTCTACACGAATGACGTGACAACCAAACATTTCGAACTTCCGTTGTCGCAACTCTCTCTCTATATGGCTCTGGATGTACCTAAATATATTAAATATTATTTATTAGTTCATTCTTTTATTCGAAGCAATTATTAATTTGTGGAATACTCTCTAATGATACTCATCTCTGATCAGTTAATAAATTAAATAGTATACCTGATTAAAGAAGTCATCGATTACTACTGATACTTTTTTATCCATTATAAAATCCAGAGTAAATTCTTTTGACGTGTATTCATAGGTCAGTACAGTTAACATACCAGGAAGCCAAAGCAATGCTCCACATGGCTAAATGTGCTATTTAGAAGTATTTGGTGATAAATGACAGAAAATCTTACCCTCATGGGTGGTTCAACAAATGATCAGACAACTGCTCAGACAGACCAAATTCACAGATCAAGGCTATAAAGCAGAAAGGATAATAAAAAAATCAAGCCTGACGGTGACAGAATGATTGATGGAGACAACAGACTTAAGAAAAACCTCTAGAGTGGCCTCATGACATTGCATACTGCAGCTGGAATTAAAATTGTTGTTCTAGAGTGGGTAGATCTGTGACAGGAAGAGAACAGGGTAAACAAAGAGCTAACCAAAATCAGCTAAAATACTGAGGCTGGTGTGATTGTTGTACCCATAGGAAAGAAAAACCTAAAGTGACATTTTTTTAACCCCTTACCAGTCATACCCCATTTTCAGCATGGAGACAGAAATGACACACACTGTTAAAAAATTACTGTAAATTTTACAGTAAAATACTGGCAGCAGGGTTGCCAGCCAGTTACTGTAAATTTTACAGTAGTCTTACTGTAATTTAATGTATAGATTTTTACTGAATTCTCAATAACTGTAAAATTTACAGTAACTGGCTGGAAACCCTGCTGCCAGTAATTTACTGTAAAATTTACAGTATTTTTTTATATTTTGTATACTGCATTTTTACAAAAAATAAATTATATACTGCATTTTTAATATATTGTATATGGCATTTAACATAATTATTTAAATAGCAAATGCACACATTCAAGTAGTTTACTGTGAAAAGCAATTCTTTGAAAAAAGCGTATGTGTATTTGCTATATTTAAAGTATGTAAAATGATAGCATACAATATATTTTCCCTATTGCTGACTTAACTTTAACTGCATAAAGTGTTGTATAATGCATAACTTAATTCACCAAAAAAACAAAATAAATAACATTTTTAAAATCTAAAAGAAACAGGTCAAATGTTATATATCACTTTCAAATTTACATGAAAAAATGACATAAAAAGTATATTATTTTGAACTCATTTTTATTTTTATTTTTTTTTATGGATATGAAATTTTGGCATGGTTTCTTTTTTATTACTTGGAACATATTTGCCATCATGGACCTAGACACAAAGAAATATTCAAACTGCGTTATAACCGAAACATGACCAACATGGTCATATTAAAACAGTTCACCCAAAAGTGAAAATTATGTAATTTCTCACCCTCATGTCATTCCACACCCTTAAGACCTTTGTTCATCTTCACAACACATATTAAGATATTTTTTTATAAAACCTGATGGCCCAGTGATGCCTACATTGCTAGAAAGATCACTTCCTTTTCCAATGCCCAGAAAGGTACTTAAAACATATTTAAAACAGTTTATGTGACTACAGAGGTTCAACCTTAGTGTAATGAAGCGATGAAAATACTTTTTGTGTGCCAAAAAACAAAATAATGACTATTCAACAATATCTTGTGATGGATATTTTTTTTTTAAAAACTCTGCTTCATGAAGCTTTGAATCTTTATTAATCTTTCAGTTCAAATCAGTGCATATCAAAGTCACATGATTTCAGTAAATGAGGCTTCGTAAGTGTTTTGAAATTTCAATAGTTCATGTGACTTTTGCAATTTGATACACGTTCTGAGCAAATGATTTGAAACAAAAGATTCGTAAAGCTTCTAAGCTTCATGAAGCAGTGTTTTGAGATCGCTCCATCACTAGATCACTAGGTTGAATAAAATCGTTGTTTGTTTTAGAGGCTTTCTAGGCTTTGAAAAAAGAAATGATCTTGCTAGAAATGCAGGCTTCTCTGAGCCACATCTTAATGTGTGTTGTTAGGATGAACGAAGATCTTACTGAAGATCTGACTTGTTTGGCCATTTGGTCTATTCTTTAAGTGATGAAAGCTATCTGAAAACGTCTTTGTGGTTTTTAAAGGATTAGTTCACCCAAAAATGAAAATTAAGTCAATAATTACTTATGTCTTACTGGCACCTTTCCCTTGGCTTTGGATCCTCTCTCCGGATTTATGCCCACAAAGCACCTAAAGGGTCATGAAAAAGACAATATGTAATTAAGATCGGTTTTAGGACCTCACAGAAAGTTGGAGATGTCCACTAATAAAAAAAAAAAAAACATATTTAACTCAATAGCTTGTTGGTGTTAAATAGGGAGACAAATATATTCTCTTCTCGAGTTAAAACACATTGTTTTAAAGGCCTCAACAGAAATAACACTTATAAACATAACATTATTAAAAAGAATGTTCTGATATAACTTGTCTATAAAATGCTGGTTCTGAAGTTGTTAGAATTCAACCATTACCTTTGAATGAACTCCAAGGTACACACTGTTTCCTCTTGATACTCAAGATTAAACAAGTAATAAGCAGCAAACAGAGTGGCAAGGCCGGACAGGAAACTGGGCTGAGTGCCCTTACACACCACCTCGCCTTCAATACTCAGCATCCAGTGCCCACTTATCAAAGTGTCTCCTAAAACAATCAATATCACAATAGTAATAAATACCTATACCATTTTTTTTTTTTTTTTTTGTATTTCAGATGTTTACATTTACATTATATCCTATATTTAGTAGGAGTGGGATAAAAATTTGATTTTTAAACGTATCGCAATGCATAAGCAGATGATTCTGAATTGATTCACACATGTCAAAAATCAATTTTCTAAACGTTAATTAATGTAATGTTGACGGAAAGTAAAAGGCGGATCTCTGAAACGCGGAAGTGCATCCCCGGCAGTCTGTGACATGCACATAACTGTGTGTATCCACTGGAGCAGAGGGTGCATTTTGAGACCTATACTTTAGCGTTTTCAGTCCAATTAATGGAAGTTGAGCTTCCATAGTTGCACATGGTCAGTGGTGGATCGATTATGCAGCAAAATGCCTCCTAATGTGAAACAGACTGCAAGCACTTTGTTTTTTTCTTCCTGAACCTTCGGATTGTTCGTTCATTTGAAATGACTTGAAAAAAGATTTGTTCATTTTGCTTAACGAGACTCAAAAGTCAGATTCGGTAAAATGATCCGAACTTCCCATCACTACAACTGATGATAAGATTCAAGTCATAGGCGCAATAAAACTAAAGAAAATAAGATAAATATTCTACAACTACAATAAGTCAACTCGTTTGTTTATTGGTCAGTGTCGCGCATGATCAGTTCATTTGTTCAAGTGTCACCGCACTGATAAGGTGCCTTTGTGCACCCTGTGCAAAAATACACACAAGATTTGCCTGCCGACATAAATATAGACACATATCTATAAATAGCATATTTAATAATTTCAAGGAAAAATTATTTGGTCGCCCTAAGGTAATAAATTAGGCTATCTATACAAAGCAGACTTTATATCAAACAGATATGTTAAAGTTTTCACATTAACGTTACCTGAAGTAAGCAAAGGCTCAAAAATAATCTACATCTCACTGGTTACGTTAACCTCTTGGAAGAGCACCACTGAGAATTTATATGACACACACATCCTCCGTGAGCGGGTCTGACTCTGACCGCGAGGCTTTAGAAACGCATTTTATTTCGGCGCCCGTGTTAACAGATGACTGCCTGTGCAAAGTTGTTTTACATCATAAAATAATCACGGGGAAGTGTGCTGATAAACACGAAGTTACCGTGAATATAAACTATTAGCACTGAAACATGTCATTCATAACGAAGGAACCCAGAGATTTTCTGCCCATAGCCACTATAGCGCCGGCGGATGTGTGAAATCCTACCGCGACCACACTACTGAAACCCCGCGCAATTCTGCCCCGCGCCCCACGGACGGATGATGCTTGAATCTGGGGTGACCAATATAATCCACGAATGTAGATACATTCATATACTATAAACTACCAAACAAGAAATATAAAAAACTGGAGTCACTTACCACAGTTGTGAATCACTCCTCTTGCCTTTAACGTTAATCTCCTCGACCGTTGATGCGGCTCTGAAGATTTGAAATTTACAGCAAATATTCTGTAAATTTGAGTCAGACCCACACGTGACCCCAGAATGCATTGCAGTTTACAAAAAAGAAACTGCATAAAAAAAAAAAGGTTTCTGCTCATGATTCTTTCTGACTAGATAGATATTTATAAACTCAAACATAAAAATAAAAATATTAAAAACATATATTTTTTTAAATGTATTAAAAAAATTGTTAATGTAGGATATGATTTTAGAAACATAATGTAGCTAAAGCCACAAGTCTACTTATGCTATATTTGAAATTTTATAATATAATATGTAAAACTGTGAATTTTTAGAGAAGGCTAATCAAATTGATTTATGGCCCTTGTCATCTCCTGTAATCTCTCATGTAAACACTCCTGTGTGCTGTCCCAAAATGTTTGGCTCTGAATACTGCCTCATTCATGATTCTATTGTTCATGATTCACGAAACAAACCTTTCACACATCGGCCAGGTATGACACACTATCTGCATTATTCTTTTATCATTATTCTTTTGTTTTTATTCTGCCATTATTAGCTTTTGTTTTGGTATTTCAAGGTTTACCAAGCCACATAGCTTCAATCCCAGATATACAGTACTTTTACCCCTCTTTTATTAAAGCCTTACTATAAAAATACAACAAAACATTTCCTTACGACTTTACGTGAATTATTATGAAACAGCTTTCTGCCATCTCATCCAGTCTCCATGAATGGAGCACATCACAACAATGAACCGGCTCACAGATATAATAAATAAATCTATAGAAAGCTTGAAATGTCTACTATTAAACGAGCCAATTCAAATAAATAAATAAAAAATTAATAAAAAATTCAAATAAATAAATAAAAAATCTATATGTTCTATATGTTGTCCATATGAAAAGGTGCATTTCTCTATTAAAGGCACATCCATTAGTCTATTGTGGAAATGGAGAGTCAGCGCCGGTTTATAATCATTACTTTTGCTGGTGCTTTAAAGGAGGGGGTGAAATGCTATTTCATGCATACTGAATTTTTTACACTGTTAAAGAGTTGGATTCCCATGCTAAACATGGACAAAGTTTCAAAAATTAAGTTGTACGTTTGAAGGAGTATTTTTGTTCCCCAAATACTCCTTCCGGTTTGTCACAAGTTTCGGAAATTTTTTTCCGAGTATGGCTCTGTGTGACGTTAGATGGAGCGGAATTTCCTTATATGGGTCCTAAGGCACTTCTGCCGGAAGAGCGCGCGCTCCCGTATAGCGAGGCTGAGCACACATTTCACTGATCAGAGCGATTCACTCACTGATCAGAGCGAGAGCGTCGCGAAAGGCACAAAAGAAGTGTGTTTTTGGTTGCCAGGGCAAGACAACCCTGCACAGATTACCAAAAAAAAAAAAAAACAGCATTAAGGGACCAGTGGATGAAGTTTATTTTTACAGAGCATCAACGGAGTTGTGCAAGTGTTTTTGTTTGTTCCCTGCATTTCGAAGATGCTTGTTCACAAGGCCCAGTTTGACGACGGATTTGCGTATCGTTTATTTCTTAAGGATGATGCAATCCCAAGGAAAAAGGGTCACGATCGTGAGCAGGCGGTGAGTAAAACTGCTTCAAATATCTCTGCCTCCTTGTTAGTGCGTCCCCTCCCATGCCAGAGACCCTGGTTTGAGCCCCGCTCGGAGCGAGTCGTTGCTGCTGCTGCTCTCGTTCTGTTTCAGCCTCTGGATCTGATTCTGGATCATAAATAAACGGCTGAATCTGACTGTAAGCCATGGTTTGTTTTGGATGATGGGTTTTCCCTCACGGTAATGTCACAGCTTCCACATGCTCTCAACGCAAAAGCCTATTCGCGCTCGTGATTCTTTAGCTCCGCCCACACGTCACGCCTCCAGCCGGTCGTGTTTTTCCGGGAAAAATCGGTACAGACTATCTTTCTCTTATGAATATAATAAAACTAAAGACTTTTTGGATTTATGAAGGATGCAGTACTACTCTATATGTACTCAAGATTAACAGGATATTGAGTGAAAACGAGCATTTCACCCCCCCTTTAAGACAAGCTTTTGCGCACGCTTGAGTGTGGAATATAGGCTATAATACGCCTAAATGCATATTAAAAGATGGTTTAGTAGGTTATTATATTAATTGATTTAATATTAACGTGTGACTAGTTGACTTGAAAAATCCTTAGTTGGGGGCAGGCCTACTTGGCACAAGGAACCAAACAATTTTTTAAATATTACATTACGAAATATGCGACTGCATATCATGTCACATTGTATTGCATTGCACAAGTTATGTATGCATAATGAGTTACAATTTTATGTATTTACTTGTTTAACCAGAAAGGTTCTATTGAGATACAATATCTCTTCTACCAGGGAGTCCTGGTCAAGAGAGGCAGAAAAAGTCAAAGTTACTAAGTAATACACATCACCACACAATGAACAAACATAAAACACAATTTTCTAAAAACAATACAAATCCTAGGCAGTTATTAAAACGTACACTGTTCTATATAAGAACTATATACCGTATTTTTCGGACTTTAAGTCGCAACTATGTATAAGTCGCATCAGTCCAAAAATACATCATGATGAGCAAAAAAAAAAACATATACAAGTCGTCCTGGACTATAAGTCTTATACTTATACTGTAAACATATTTTTTTACATAAATACAACAAGACATTTAAATATTTTTACTTTATTTAATCTTTCTTAATGTATTGGGGTGCTTTGGTCTTTTTGGGGGTTGCTTTGCCACCTGCTAGACCCTCCCTAGTGCCGCCCATTAAGCTAGGCAGCATGGATGCACAGGGAGTCCCCCTTAAGAAAAAGGATAGGAAAGTCAGTTTAGAAAAAAAAAGTGAGATCTCTTTAACATCTCAAATATTCCTCACAGACAGAAATAATTTTACTTTAAGATCGAATGGAGATTTTTGCTTGAGTCTCCTGCTTCTCAAACATGTCTCCTGAGACAAAAATTCTTACACTCTCAATATGGACTTCTTTATAGGTTTAGAAGGGATCACACACTGTTTCTCCTTCACTACAGACACTGGATCTCTCACATTTGTCTCTTTTAAAGCTCTAGAATAGATCTCAACAACATCACAGACTGTTATCAGATTTTTCTCATTTGCTGAAGACTATGGTGGTCTCACATTTGTCTCCGCCAATGTTTAAACAAGATCTAAACAACATAACAAATATTTATCCTAGTCTAAAGACACTGGATCTCTCTTTTTATATATATATATATATATATATATATATATATATATATATATATATATTGGTGCTATTATGCACAGCATAAGTAATTTTAATTATTTAATTTTAATTAATTTAATTTGGACTTTTAGGAGTGTGTGAAATCAACCTTGCCTCTCTCGTGTGTTGAGGAAACAATGATATTTATAGTGTTACGCATGTGTGGGATACTTTACTTTACTTCCTGAACAAGTGGGCACCTGAGTCCGTGTTGCTTGCACACGCATGCAAACCGCGCCACAGTTCGGGAGCAACCGAACTCACACCACCTTCTCCAGGTAGTCTCGGGTTCAGTACCCCAGTGAGCACCAGGGTCCGATGACACATTTGCGATTTTTCATGTGAACCGTGCCCCGTTCTGCACTACACTGCCAGTGTGAAAGCCCTTTAATTCTTTGGTTCTTTTTAATTGTGATGATGATTTTGGCTCACATTTGACAAAAACCCAATCTCAGCAAATTAGAATATGGTGACATGCCAATCAACTAATCAACTCAAAACACCTGCAAAGGTTTCCTGAGCCTTCAAAATGGTCTCTAAGTTTGGTTCACTAGGCTACACAATCATGGAGAAGACTGCTGGTCTGACAGTTGTCCTGAAGACAATCGCCATGAAAAACAAGTGATGTGCAGCTGTGCAATTCAAAGCAAGAAAGTAAAAAGTAGTCAAAGAGGATAAAATATATAAATGCGTTTTTTTCTTTATTCTTTGGATCTTGTTGAGTACACATTTTGCAATGTGTAGAAAATGTTTTATATGTAATTAGATGTGTACTGATGTAATTTTGAGAGAGAAAATGCAAACTTAATTCTTTAGCAATGCGATTCTGGTGAGTTTTGTTTTATTATGTTACAAGATGTCTGCTGGTTGATCAGTTACATGTGTATATGAACAGAGCTGGGTAGATTACTTATGAATTGTAATCAGTTACTGATTACAGATTACATGAAAAAATTTGTAGTAAGTAATATAATCTCTTAGATTACACATTTTTTGTAACCTAATCTGATTACTTTTGGATTACATTTAGATTACATTTGTGCTAATCCTTATTTGATATCACATATATTGAATTAGCCTAATCTTGTACTATTTTGACAGATACAAAGAAAAATATATTTGAAAAATATATATTTAATTCACCAATAAGAGCCTCAATAGCTTATTTTTCAAGTGCAATGTATGGACAGTTAATACTTTCAAAATAGTAACACTAATGTGTCCTAGTAACACTGAATAAAACAAAATCACATCTTATGATTTTAAAGCATATTGACTTATAATTAAGTAGATTTAGAAAATAGCTATATTACAAAAAACAATATTGAAAAACATGACCGCAATATCATTGCTAGTGTTACGAGTAACAAATTGAGCAACTGTAGTAACAAAAAGATTTTGACTGGGGTTCACCACTCTCGATGTCAGCCTGGAAGACAAAATCATACTCAGTCAGAGAAAGAGCGAACCGCCATCTTCATTTCCAAATCTCAATATCTTTATTACAAATGTATCAAATTATAGTATAAAACAATAACATTCCCTTTGTGTAAATATGTTTCAGTGCAATTTCAATTTAAGCACCTCAATAAAGTTTTTCTCTTTACTCTTCACATATCAGCGGGCGACATTTCACACTCATATAGAGTCTGGGATCATGACGTCAGCAACGCAATGCATTCTGGGACTTTAGGACACGGACGCTGCTGTATGTATTGTATTGTATTGATAATAGACTGTTTTGTTTGCTTTCTACAGCTAAAAAAATAAGTTACAATGGTAAAACCTTGTTGTGTAATTAACTACCATACTCGTACTCATGACCGGCATGGAAAAATAATTTGAATGGAGTGCGATTTTTCAGCTTTCCCGCTTGAAAACCGCACCTTAATCTCAGGTCTCCGAGTTAACAAAGCGGCGTCACATAGCTTGGGTAGCAGCAATAAGAAGGAAAAGAAGGATTGTCCCTTTGGTCTGATATATACACACGTATGTATGTGCATTTATATATATATATATAAATATACAGAAATGTACGTTATATAAACAATTTTTTTTGGATGGGATTAATCGATTTGACAGACTTAACGTTACATTAAATGTTACCTATGCATGAACCACATCTCCTGCATTATCAGTGTTATGCATATTGCATACCACCTGTTACAGTAATAAACGGCAAAATTGATCAATTCTGTATCTCTTTATTTGTGCATCATAACGCACTGAGGTTAATTTGTACAGTTTACAATAACGCATATTAAAAAGTAAAGGGGCCGTGTAACTCGCTCGTTGACGTGGAAAATTTGTAGGTTCTGCACCCATCCATTTGTAAATTGCAGGTGAGACTCGAGAGATTTATAATTTTTAAACTGATCAGACGAGTACGCTCTGACACTACAAACAAGGTAAGAAAACACAATGGGGAAGGTTACGAGCGGCAGCTCTTTAAGATCATCCGACCACTCTTTGTGTTTGTGCAGATTGAGTTCGATGATTGTCTTGATTTTTTTCTAAATACCGCATCTTTGCTTCCTTGTTGAGTTTTTCTTTATATGTAATCTTACACTTGATCTGTATGTCATGTCACTTTCACTTTCACTTTTACTGATAAGCGTGTCCTCAAAAATGGCCACGACTACCCAGAATGCAATGCGCAGTGACGTAGTTTCCCAAGCTCTATTCACAAAATAATTATGTCTCTGGAAAAATAAACATCACTCCTTTTTTTTCCTCTAAAGTGCAACAATATCCCAAGGATAGATCATATTTTAAACTATATAGTTATTTATATATGTTTATATAACTAGTTTTATCTTTAATCTTACTAATGAAATAATATGAATCACAAACCCTCTCTTTGCTGTATGCAATCATACAAATACAAATACAATACATACAAATAAATATCACACATTGGGAAAACTGTTCAAATTATAATACACTGTCTGACACAGACAGCCAACTGCTTCTGTAACTTTAGTAATAACTCTTTCTTAACATTTACAATATTGTATAACCAGTCAGAATACCTTAAAACACGAAATAAAAAAAAATTCTAGGGAGTGAGGACCTCAATGCACATTCAGTTACAATACCCACGTGATAAACAGCTGCTAGCGCCTTTGTTTACATATGCTTTCTCCTGCGATTATAAACGCGGCTCTCTAACTCGGTTTCACACATCAAACAGTCCATCACAGTTTCAATACACTTCAGGAGGAAACAGTTCATATGATTGTTTCTTTTTTTCACAGGGGACGAACCTGGAAGACAAAATCATACTCCGTCAGAGAAAGAGCGAACCGCCATCTTCATTTCCAAATCTCATTATGAGAGAAAAGGGAGACGTCCGTCACTTAGGCGGCGCAACAACACCCGCACTTTGGTTCCGCTTTCTTTGGTTCCCCCCCTAATTTATATTGTACAACACAATAACGATCGCAATTCTAGTGAACGCTGCATGTTATTAGATAAACTCAAATCCTTTAAACATTAAATTGTACTGTCACTTAAAGGTGTATCACACACTCCCCAACAAATAAAAGTGGCTCCTGACACAAGATATTCTGACCAATTTCACTGTTTTCACTATTCTGAACATTCACACTTTTTTTTTTCACAAAACACATTTCAACTCTTAATTAGTGTATCCTATATGTATGAAATTAGTGTATCCTATCAGGTGTGTGTGTCAGATCTCATCTGAGTATGTAATGTATGTAATTGTGAATGTATGTATATGATTGTCTTTCATGGCTTCTCATCCACAGTGAGCTTGGTACACTACAGGTAAGTAAGGGTAAGGGGGAATGGACGGGGTTGGAAGTGGTGGAGGTATGATGCACTGAGACGCTGGTAAGTACACTGAACTGGCTGGATTTCAACTGCACTCACAGTGGGACGTGGGTGATAAGCGGGTTGACCCAAGGATGGGTAAGTAAACACTTATTTTGGCCGTCTCTCTCTTGTTGACTGTCTCAGTGGGACCTGATGTTCAGGTTGTTGCATGGGGACATTGTTCTTTTGACGGACAGTATACAGTTCCTCTTGAACAGTCGCAGGCTGAAGCTGCTCCATGCCATGTTCATCGTCACTGGATATCCCCTGTTCCTCATCTCTAACACTCTCCCTGTCCTGGTCAGGTTCTGCGTGAATCATTTCTCCCAGATGGGTCTCATTCTGTTCAGATCTGTCTTGGCAGCCAGGAGTAACATGGTACACAGGTACGTAACTTCCAGCCCTTGGCTTCTCCATCGGTATTCGCAACCAGTATCGAGGCACACCTTCCTCTTCCTCAGAGTCACTTATATCTGGGTCCTGTGTCCCATGCGTAGATTTCGGCCTGTCTCCAACCTGTTCTCTCACAATGTAAATAAGCTGCTCCCAGTATGGTCTAAGCTTTCCAGGGCCTCCTCTTTCACTGAGATTGCGTACAAGGACTCTGTCCCCAGGCTGAAGAACCACACCCCTGCTCCGTTTATCATAGTAGGTCTTCACTTTGGAGCTGGACTGCTGGCTGTTTGCATTTGCTATTCGGTATGCCTCCACCATTTTTCCTGCCCATTTCTCAGCATATCCTTTTGGTCCATTAGTTTCAGCTCCCTCGTCTGCCATGAGGCCGAAGAGGATGTCCACTGGTAGACGAGGATGCTGCCCATACAACAAATAGAATGGGGAGAAACCTGTGGCCTCATGCCTTGTACAATTATATGCCTGGAGTACATGGGGCAGGTGGTCCTTCCAATTTTCCTTCTCTTTCTCTCCCAAGGTGCGGAGCATCTGCAATGGCGTGCGATTGAGCCTTTCCGCAGGATTGCCCTGGGGATGATATGGAGAGGTTCTCGAATGGGCGACACCAGCAAACTGCCTGAGAGTTCTGAAGAGTTCATTCTCAAACTCTCGACCCTGGTTGTGGTGTAGTTTGGCCGGGTATCCAAATCTGGGAATGAAATCATTGAAAAGCCTGTCAGCAGCCGTCTTACCAGCCTTTTTCCTCGTGGGGTAGGCTTGTGCGAATCTGGTGAAATGATCCACCA
This sequence comes from Carassius auratus, assembly GCF_003368295.1. Taxonomy (NCBI): domain Eukaryota; kingdom Metazoa; phylum Chordata; class Actinopteri; order Cypriniformes; family Cyprinidae; genus Carassius; species Carassius auratus. The sequence goes on from NC_039258.1 coordinate 24,972,368, forward strand.
CTACCAGGATATACTCGTATCCACCTCTGCTGGGTTCCAGGTGAAGGAAATCGATGCACACCAACTCAAGGGGCAAATTTGATGTTATACTTCCCATTGGTGCTCTTTCATGTGTGGCTGGCTTCTTCTGTTTAATGCAAGAGCACTTCCTGGTCACATACTCCTCTATCTCTCTTTTCATGAAAGGCCAGTAAAATCGCTCCCTCGCTAGGCTCAGAACTTTTTCAACGCCAACATGGCACATGTTGTTATGCAGCTGGGTGAGTACTGTCTGTTTGTAGGTGGCGGGCAGGACCAGTTGTTGTCGACCTGCACTCTTCCTGTAGAGAAGGTCATTCACTATGTATAATGTGTTCCACTCTCTTAACAGTCTCCTTGCATGTGTGTACATCCTCTCTTTGTCATCCTCTGTTAGTGGTGTGCCCTTTTCCTTCAACACCATCACTTTCCCAATAGCGGGGTCTTTTCTTTGTTCCCTCGCAAGCTCATCATGACTGACTTCCGGCAGAGGCTCAACTTGAGGTTGGCTGTGGGATGTTAAGTTGAGGGCTGCCACCCAGGCCACATCTCCTTGTTGTGCTCGCCGGCTTCCTTCCCATACAGCGCATACTGCCTCCTCTGATATCTCTTCCGAACACCTAGCCATGATGGTGCCAATGTCCATGGGGCAGCGTGATAGGGTGTCAGCATCGATGTTGGTTTTGCCTGGCCGGTATTTGATATCAAAGTTGAAATCGGCCAGTTGCCCCACCCACCGGTGACCCACTGCGTTGAGTTTGGCAGAACTCAGAATGGATGTGAGGGGATTATTGTCCATGAAGACTGTGAAATGAGGGGCATAGAATAAGTAATCAAGGAACTTCTCAGATATCGCCCACTTCAATGCGAGAAATTCAAGCTTCCCGCTGTGTAGGTGATAATTTTGTTCCGCTGATGTTAGTGTGCGTGACCCGTACCCAATCACTCTCATTTTCCCATCCTGGTTCTGATAAAGAACTGCACCGAGACCTTTTTGGGAGGCATCTGTGTGGAGTGTGAAGGGGTGGTTGAAATCGGGATACGCCAGCACTGGGGGTTTGGTCAGCCTGTCCACAAGCTGTTCAAGGATCTGTTGGTGTTGCATATTCCACTCTACCGGAGTACGGGAGGACTGCTGACTGCCTTTCGTTTTTCCTCATGGCGGTTTGACTGGAGAGGTGCTGGGCTTTGACTGGAGCAGGTCGTATAGGGGCTTGGCTATGCGTGAGAAGTCCTGCACGTATGTTCGATAATAGCTCAGGAACCCAAGCAACTGCCTGACGTCCCCAACTGTCTGTGGCGTCTTATCTTTCAGTGCCCGCACTGCTTCAAGGTCTTTGGGGTCTATTTTTACTCCCTCTGCTGACACCAGACGACCGACATATCGGACCTCCTTGCGGAAGAGCTCGCATTTCTCCTTTTACCAACAGCTCCTGGATGTACTCCTTAACTTCCCTGTAGAGTGGCTTTGGGATGGATGCGTAGGCCCTCTGAACTGGGATGTCATCCTTAGTCCTGATCTCCATCTGTAGGGAGGGGATGCACCCTATGTTGTCATTGTCACGGCCGAATGCTCCACATTCCTCATAGAGCACTTCCTTTACCGCCTTTTGTTGTTCAGGGCTGAGGTGACTGATATCAACAGGAGGAAGCCAGGACTCTGGTCGAGAGGTGCTGGGAGAAGCGACGGACTTAACCTCAACTGATGTCATCTTTCTGAGTGTAGGATCAGCCTGATGTGACTCTGGTGTTTTGGTCTCAATTACCTTGATAACATGTTGGATGGTTCCCAGAGAGGTTCTCCTCGGCAGGGTGACCTCATGCTTTGAGTGGTTGGAGATGGGCACCTTAACATAAGGCCGTCGGGTGTTATTGATTTCCAAGAGGCCTTCTCCTACACTCAACTGCCCTAAGACAAGGCTTTCCTCCGGCGGTTCGTATAGAACAGTGGGGTTAGAGACATCAAAGTTTGGGGGTATCTTACACCATACATAAGCTGTCCTGCCAGGGGGAATGATGGTATGGTCTTGGCCCACTCTTATAGTGACTGGATCACAGTATGTCCTTGGAGGCACCTGGATGAAATTCACAATGGCCTCCACCTGTTCCTCCTCTATTCCAAAGGCACTGCGGAGAAGACTGACAACCGGTGCAACTGCATCGCCCGAGGACTCTTTCCTTCTGATGATCTCCTGGAGTACATTGGCTCCTAGAAGGGGCTGGGGCAGTGGCAGCGGGCTGACTAGGAAAGGGGCCTGTATGGTGAGATTCGGGTCTTCATTCCCGGCAAGATTGAAAGTGAGCTAAACCCATCCAATGTAGGGGACAGCATGACCAGTGACTGCATAGACGCCAAGTTCTTCCTCCAATAGCTCAGAAAGAGGTCTCAGCATATGAGTGGGAATGTGAGTGTCAGTCTATTGTTGGTCAATTATGCTCACCTGCGAGCCTGAATCAAACAAGACTGTAGCTGGGTACCTGCCAATCAAACATTTCAGCAGACTTTTATTTCCAATTAGGGGTCCTTTGCAGGCGATGTCATTCTGGCTGGTCAGTACATGTGAATCTTGCTGTTTGTTTTGCTTGCGGTGTCTTGTTATTTGTTTGTTATTTGTTACTGTTTGGGACTGAAGCTGCTCACCGGTCTCTGGGCGTCCCTCCACAAAGACCGAGCTCCATTTCCCTGTACCCTGACTCGTTGCAGACATCCCACTGCCCTGTGTCCTGGCTCACCACACACGAAGCAATGGTTACACTCCTGTGCATTCTGTTCAGTACATTTTGGACAACGAGCTGTCCTACCTCTCACCTGGACTGCAGGTTGTCCCAACTGTGCTCGGACAGGTCTGCTAGAAGTTGGCTGAGATGGAGGGTAAGACACCCGAGGATTTTCTGTCCGCTGCTCAATCAAAGAAGCCACCATGTGTGTCAGGGTCTCTACCTGAGAAGTGAGTTGTTGTATTGTCTGGAGATTTTCATTGTTTGATGGTGTATCCCGTGACTTGTTATTGTTGTCATGGTCTCTCGTCTCAACCTTGGCGCTGTGTGCTTGTGTTACCTTTTGTCAGGGGGGGGGTTGGCCCAGTCTGCGCTGGTGCTCATTCTCATCACTAATTATCTTCATGACCTGGCACAAAATTTCCTCATCTGTGACTTGACTGTTTGAGATTAGAGGTCTCAGCCTCTGTCGGAGGTCAGCATGTTTTGTCCCCCCCTATGGTCGTGATGAGGAGAGATGCCGGACGAGCCCCCACAGTTTGTTACGAGTATCAAATTGAGCAACTGTAGTAACAAAAAGATTTTGACTGGGGTTCACCACTCTCGACTCTCGATGTCAGCCTGGAAGACAAAATCATACTCAGTCAGAGATAGAGCGAACCGTCATCTTCATTTCCAAATCTCAATATCTTTATTACAAATGTATCAAATTATAGTATAAAACAAAAACATTCCCTTTGTGTATATATGTTTCAGTTTCAGTGCAATTTCAATTTAAGCACCTCAATGTTTATATAACTAGTTTTATCTTTAATCTTACTAATGAAATAATATGAATCACAAACCCTCTCTTTGCTGTATGCAATCATACAAATTACTTTAAAGTTACAGCATAAATATCACACATTGGGAAAACTGTTCAAATTATAATACACTGTCTGACACAGACAGCCAACTGCTTCTGTAACTTTAGTAATAACTCTTTTTTTTCTTAACATTTACAATATTGTATAACCTGTCAGAATACCTTAAAACACGAAATAAAAACATTTCTAGGGAGTGAGGACCTCAATGCACTGATTCACACATTCAGTTACAATACCCACGTGATAAACAGCTGCTAGCGCCATTGTTTACATATACTTTCTCCCGCGATTATAAACGCGGCTCTCTAACTCGGTTTCACACATGAAACAGTCCATCACAGTTTCAATACACTTCATGAGGAAACAGGTCATATGATTGTTTCTTTTTTTTTTTCACAGGGTACGAACCTGGAAGACAAAATCATACTCAGTCAGAGAAAGAGCGAACCGCCATCTTCATTTCCAAATCTCAATATGAGAGAAAAGGAAGACGTCCATCACTTAGGCGGCGTGGTGCAACAACACCCGCACTTTGGTTCCGCTTTCTTTGGTTCCCCCCCCTAATTTAGGATCGCAATTCTAGTGAACGCTGCATGTTATTAGATAAACTCAAATCCTTTAAACGTTAAATTGTACTGTCACTTAAAGGTGTATCACACTGTGTCAAATATTTAATAAAAAAAATAAAAAATAACTAAAAGTGTATATGACTGTATCAATGAAAAACATCAAGCTTTAGCTACATTGCAAACATGAATTTTGTAAAAGACTAAATTCACACAGCAAGGACATTTCTATCCATCTCAATTTTTTTTTAAGTGCATAGTAATGAGGAAAATACAAACAATAACAACATTACAAAAGTTTATATAAAAAAAAAACATGAACCTCACAACAATAATATTGTTCCCGTTCTGTTCCCTTTCCTGTTCTTTGTTTGTTTGTTTTTGGACTGCATTCTGGTTTTGACCCTGGCTTGTTTTGACTACGATTTGGATTACCCCATTAAAACATACCTGCACTTGGATCTCTCTCTCTCTCCCTGTGTCTGGGTCGCGATCGTCACATCATGTTTGTACATCTAGTGATTAAAGGCTGCATTCCCCTCCATTTTCCATTATCTTGTTGCTGATTTCTTCTGACCGTGATTTTGACACCCCATTACTTACCTATAAGGCCCTAAATGGTTTAGCTCCTGCATACCTAACTAGGCTTATACCATGTTACAATCCATTCCGCTCCCTAAGGTCACAAAACGCTGGACTTTTGGTAGTTCCTAGGATAGCAAAGTCCACTAAAGGAGGTAGAGCTTTCTCACATTTGGCTCCCAAATTCTGGAATAGTCTTCCTGATTATGTTCGGGGTTCAGACACACTCTCTCTGTTTAAACCTAGATTAAAAACACATCTCTTTCGCCAAGCATTCAAATAATGTATCTCTTAAATTGTGACTGCGGTTGCTTCTGATCAAATGCACCTTCTTATTCTTTAGCTTGAGTTAAATTAATTTTACTTTGTTGGAACGGCAATTATGCTAATGATGTCTCTATTTGTTTCTATGTTTTTCCAGGCTCCAGTCTGTATCCAGAACACATGAGAAGAGATGATGCTGACCCCTCAGAGGACCCCCGATGATGTTGACACTGAATCAACAAACAGAACTAACAGATATTGATACAAGTGGGACTGCATCCTGTCATACGCACACAAACTGACAGTCACCAATTATAAACTACTACTAAATATTGTTGAAAGGTAATTTTCTGTGAAGTTGCTTTGTAATGATTTGTATTGTAAAAATCTTTATACAAATAAACTTGATTTGAATTGTATATGAGTTTGAAATGTTCATGTTGCATGATAATGATAAAGTGTTACTTGTTTAAATTGTGTAAAGATGACTGAATGTCAAATTACAGTGGAAATGTCGCTTTTTGCAAGCTGACAAATGATAACTGTTCTGCTATTTAACTAGAACCATTGAATCTGACATGTTTGTGAAAGTCTCAGGTTATGCATGTAACCATGGTTTTCTGAGAATAGGGAACAAGAAGATGCGTTCTCTAGATGGCGCTAGGCGAATGCCCCCAGCATGACTGGTGTCTGAAGCATGAACAAAAAAAAAAAAAAACGATAATGAACTCGACATTGGTAGACGGCAGCCTATGATGAAAGCAATAAAGTAACTACGAGAGGACCTGCAGAATACGTCATCCATTTCTTTGTCAGAAGGAGATGCAGACAGTAATGCCCTAAGTATGACACAGGGACACAGCGTCTCGTTTCCTATTCTCAGGGAACCATGGTAACATGCATAACCCGAGATGTTTTGAAAGGGAACTCCATGCTGCAACCTCTCAAGGGCGCTAGGGGAATGGTATACCAATGCCACCATGCTGAGGGGTGAGTGCCCAAATAACTGGATGCCTTAAGTCAAAGACTCAAGGAACATCATCCCTGCCCCAGTGAAATCGCTTTGGCCTGAACTTGAGCTACAAAGCTCTACGGGGAATGCTCAAAGGTAGCCAACATCATAGACTAACTCACCCAACAAATTATAGAACTCTAAGAGTGGAGGTCTCAGCATATAAACTCTCTAAACCAAGAGGAGACCTAGCTACACTCAAATGCCAGGGGCAGTTAGTAAGGCTCTACATAGGGCCTACATACCAATAGTACTGCCTAAGCGGAGCTCTGGAGAGCAGAGCAGTATGACTCTCCTAAATGAGAGGAAACCTAACAATGCTAATCCCTGGTAGGGGAGCTCTTAAGAGTGGAGGTCTCAGCATAATGACTCCCTAAAGTGAGAGGAGACCTAGCTACACTTAAACGCCAGAGGCAGTTAGTGGGGTTCAAAAAGAACGAGCCTGCAGACCTACATTACTGCCAAAGATGGAGCTCTAAAAACCGGAGACTTCAGCAGGATTACTCTCTTAAATGAGAGAAAACATAACAACACTCAATCCTAGTTTAGGAGCTCTTAACCTTTTCAGTGGTGAGTTTAAAATATTCTAGAGGTCCCCCCAGAGTGATTTTTTTTTAAACGACTGTTATTTTAGAACGTCCCCTTATTTTTTTTTCTATGGTGACGCGTCAGTCTTGTCAAGTGACACACCGCATCTACAATAACACTGTATGACAGATGGATCGCTCTTATTTAGTTTTTCCTTTTTTATTTAAAATATTCACAAACTTGCATACCATGTCATGAACAATCTGATATTCCGATTCACAAATATGTGTAAATGAATGTTTTGTCATTTAAAAACCTTCCTAAATGATCTTGATTGTGATCTGTAATGTGAGATGGGCTCTGCCATGTTTGTTCGCGCTGCAGTGCATTGAGTCCTGTCAGTTGGATTTAAAACACGTGAATTCATCAATTTCTCCCGAATTACAAATAACAAGTGGCGGGTGAACTGGGTGATTAGTAGAGTGAACTTTATAGTTACTTACATGTGTATCTGATATGGATAAAGCACATCTGTAAATTAAATTCCATCAACACATGCGTGAATTTTCAAACACTAAATGTATTGTTTTACTAGTATTTATGTGTATTTAAATGTCTGAAACCTACAATTTGAATTATGTTGTTAATAACACTGCATAGTGGTGATAATATGATAAGAGCAGTGCACGTCTCTCTCTGGCTCAGCACCAGTCAACGCGTGAAAACCCCATATGTGGTAGCATACTCCCAGGGGCATGGAAATCCCATATGTGGGACCGTATCGCTCAAAAGGTTAAGAGTGGATGTTTCCGCATAACAAAACTGAGAGGAGGCCTAGCTTCACTCTCATTTAGGAGTACTAACCGTTCTCCTAAGTGCGAACATAGCTCTAGGGAGCAGGCACTCAGCATAACAACCCTCTAAAGCAGGGGAGAGTAATCAAAAGCTTGACCTGAAGAGCGTCTATCAAGGAGGCCTAACAACCTAAAACAGCCACAGAACCCTGTAGAGAGAACAATAGGAACGGTGATCTCAGCAAAGCGACCCTCAAAGGGAGAGGAGCTAACAGACTAAAGAACAGCTGATCAAGAAGTCTCATAGAGAGCCTCACATCCTGAAATAACTGCAAAATGAAAAAAAAAACTAGGGAGCAGAATGCTCAGCATAGCTATAGCATCCATTGTCAAAGAGAATCAAGCATAGAAGGGATTCTTAACACGACCACATATGACAGAGTGGCTATATTGCCTTTTAGAGCCAAACACACTCTGTTCACACACTAAATTCCCTTAAGAATTAGGCAAGAACAAAAACCACTGTAAATGCATCACATTAAGCTTGTTCAACACCCTCAAGAGGTGAACGCACTCGTGCAAATGCTGACAAAGAACTTGAGTACAGACCTCTGCTCTCGTAGTTTCAAGAATATAAACAGAGAGCACATCCTACTCTCACGTGAGTAAAACGCATGTGCTTCCGTACACAAGGCTTAAAGACAAAGAAGAGGATGACGTGTTCTGCAGGTGCTCTTTTATGTCCTCATTGACATTATTTTTATCATTGTCATATTGACATTATTTTTATCATTGTCATGTTCATTGTCATTTTTCATTCATGCTTCAAACATTTGTCATGCTGGAGGCATTCCCATCCCAGCCAACATTTCCATGTGGGCCCCATGTGGGTTTTTGGTGGGCTATGGGACCCGTACATTTTTGTCCATCGGCTCCACTTGGGCCACGTATGTTAAACCATAGGGGCCCATGATGGTTCTATAGTGGGCTCCAAGTGGGGCCAATGTGGGTTTTTATTAGAGGGTCCCAAATGGGTTCTAATAACTGGGGCCAAGGTGGGCCACATACAAAACCCTTATGGGGCCCTGATGGGTGTTTACACTAGACCCACAAATGGCCCTTATATGGGGTTTTAGTGGGACCACAGTGGGTCAGAACTGGGCCCCATTAAATTACATGTTAAAATAGTTCAAAAGTGAAGAAAATGACTTCAACTCAGAATCTCTAAATCACATTTTTTTATTGGGTAAAATTAAATAAAACAAAACAGGATAAAAACTGGATAAAAATACGGTAACACCTTCTATGAAGCCCATATTTATAATACATTATAAGGGTATCCTTAAGGCATTATAATGAATGCATAATGCATTATAAAAAACTTATGTTATATCAACTCACAATTATAATACATCATAATACAATACATAATATAATTCATCATGGTTATAAGTTTAAGAGTATGATTATTTATAACACAATGAACACCATATTAAATCTACTTAATTTTCAGTATAATGGACTGTTTCATATCTTGACATTGTTTAAAGGGGGGGTGAAATGCTATTTCATGCATACTGAGTTTTTTACACTGTTAAAGAGTTGGATTCCCATTGCTAAACATGGACAAAGTTTCAAAAATTAAGTTGTACGTTTGAAGGATTATTTTTGTTCCAAAAATACCTCTTCCGGTTTGTCACAAGTTTCGGAAAGTTTTTTTTTCGAGTATCGGTCTGTGTGACGTTAGATGGAGCGGAATTTCCTTATATGGGTCCTAATGGCACTTCTCCCGGAAGAGCGCAAGCTCCCGTAGAGCAGAGACATTCACTGATCAGAGCGAGAGACCGAAATGTCACAAAAGAAGTGTGTTTTTGGTTGCCAGGGCAAGAAAACCCTGCACAGATTACCAAAAAAAAAAAAAACATTAAGGGACCAGTGGACGGAGTTTATTTTTACAGAGCATCGACAGAGTTGTGCAAGTGTTTTTGTTTGTTCCCTGCATTTCGAAGATGCTTGTTTTACAAACAAGGCCCAGTTTGACGCCGGATTTGCGTATAGTTTATTTCTTAAGGATAATGCAGTCCCAACGAAAAAGGGTCACGATCATGTGTTGGAACCGCAGGTGGTGAGTAAAACTGCTTCAAATATCTCTGTGTTGTTAACTTAGCTATCGGCGCGTAAGCACATCAAGTAAACCTTGTACACCTTTAAAGAAAAAAAAAAGACAACATAAAGTGGAACTTAGTCATTTTCCAAAACCGCTAAGTAAATATATACAGTTTCAACACATACCACATAGAGACGTCCTGCTGTAGTCATTGCTGCTGCTGCTCTCGTTCATTTTCAGCCTCGGGATCTGATTATGGATCATAAATAAATGGCTGAATCTGACTGTTAGCCATCGTTTGTTTTGGATTATGTTTTCTCCTCACGGTAATGTCACAGCTTCCAAAACCCTCTCAACGCATTCTTTAGTTCCGCCCACACGTCACGCCTCCAGTCGCTCGGGTTTTTCCGAAAAAAATCGGCACAGACTATTTTCTCTTATAAATATAATAAAACTAAAGACTTTTTGGAGATATGAAGGATGCAGTACTACTCTATAGGTACTCAAGATTAACAGGATATTGAGTGAAAATGAGCATTTCACCCCCCCTTTAAGTTGTGCCAGTACTTCATATTTTTGCCCAAGTTATACTACTAAAGGTAATATGAACAAGTTAAAAGTGACAATATTCAGTATAGAAATGTAATTTTAAAAGTACTATTATTTTATTATTTTGTTCTATATTCAGTAACACAAGTTATTGCTTCACACCAACAGTTTTATTCATGATTCATATTTTTTTTTTCAGAGCTGAACTTTAACACAGAATTACCAGAATATTAACCATATTTCATCAATGAACATACCTATAGCCTACAAGTAAAATCATAGATAACACATTTTGCCAGTGAAAAATAAAAATAAAAGTTTGAAGAGTTAATGTACTTAATTAGTAAGACTATACAACAATATTCAGAGAACACATATCATCTCAAAACATATAAAATGGTCTTCTTTATGGCGACGACTCTTGATGGTCAGCTGGTCCGCCAGCACCACTGTGGGAGGGAAATGATAGTTAGCAATACTTAATTGATAAAACAAATGAGATGACTTCAAGTGTTTTAAAGTTCACCTACCTGTACCTATTTAACGTACTCGTACGACTTTTAAGTCTTCACGAGTCTCCCTATTGGTCTGCTGGTGCCACTGTGGGAGGAAAATACTAGGGATGGGCATTTTGGGAAATTTCTCATTTCGATCATCGATAGGTTTCAAAAACGATTAATCGATTAATCGGGGGTGGGGCTTATGCGGGGGGCGGGGCATGGTCATAATGTATATAATGAAAAAATCTGAAGATTGTTATGAAAATGAAAAAAAATAAAAAATAAAAAAATCTGACATGAAAATCTGTCTATGAAAACATGAACACATGATTAGGACAGGTTAGATAATGATTATGATCAAGCAATGTTATTAATAAAGGAGCAAGAAATATCTGCCTGAGGTGAAGAGTAGCCCATACCAATAATACCTATACCAAGCTAATTCTATGACACATCCTATGATAAATCAGATAACTGAGATACATATCAGACATAACATTACAACTTGTATCAGCACAATAGGATGCTAAGTTATGCGTTAGACACAGAGAGAGAGAGAGAGAGAGAGAGCTGATGCATTTTCATGACAGCACGCTGAAAGATGGGCAAGGACAGATTTTACTATAGATTCCTATAAAGTTCTCATTATAAATGTATGGCAGATTTGTGCTATATTTTCATCTACGTTATTAAGTGTAATAGTTGTAATTAAGTTTTATTTTTAAGTTAAGTTTTATTTTCCATAAACCTGCGCATTTTCGAAGCCATGAATTGAATTATGCCCACAAATATGACGGAAAAAAAGCTTGGCTGCATTATTATAACATCAGTAATAAAATATCAATAATAATTAAAAAATAAAACATTTAAGAGCAATATCATTATCAGGCATTGCTTATGGGCATGAAACAAATCGATAATATGCAGCGATAACATGTTAATTAATCAACTTGCAACTTTTATCTGAAAAAATTCGCCAATGCAAATGTGAACTTGACCGAAAGTGTAACTCGATCGGATTGTGCTTTACAAACACGAAAGTACAATTAATTCACATTAGTGTCACTATCGTTATTTTTTTTATGTATTTTAATATTTAATTAGTATTTTGTATTCAATTTGCACTTTCTGATCAACCAAAATATTATTTAAATATTATTTAACAGCATGGAAATCACTGATTATTGCTAAATAATTGAATGAGATTTAAAATATATTTAAGATAAAAACTATGACAAACAAATAATTTTGATTTTCGTCATCTCTACAAATTTAATGTAATTAGGCTACAAATATATCTAGTGCATTTTTATTTTATAAAGGCCATTTCATTATTTGTCTGTGATTTAAAAATTAACACACAAAGATACTTTTTCTTTTTTTTTGCTACTTTATTCAACGGCATCTTTTTTAACAAAACATTGTCTTCCTGTATAACTTTAGCAGCATATTTTGATCCAGCGGTGAAACAGTTTTTAAAAGATAAGAAAAAAGTTCACCAAGTTTAACCAAACAACTATTATAAGGTATAAAACAGAGACCAGATATTTTAACTATGGCTAAAACTCAAAACTAAAATAATAATATTATTTAAAAAAATGGAAATTATATTTACCACGACCGGTGAAACATTCAAATGTCTATTCAAAAACATAAGGCAGTCTACGTGCTCAGATGAGAGCCAAGTGCGCATCCTGTTCACATTTAGTTGAATAAATTCGCTCCGCTGGAACAGATGTTGCAGTAACAGCCAGGCACCACTGGACAAGTAAACATTCTCTGTCCCTGAAACTAATGGGCAGCAAATCTTTCAGCGTTTTTGGTTTTCGCTTTCAGCAAATAGCTTTGTCGTCTGCTCGGTTCTGCCTGCGTTGCATTTAGGTCTTACGGCAAGTGATTCAGTGCTCGTCGTCTGCACAGCTTACCCTGAACTGTATTTTCATCGTTCTTCTCAAAGGGAAGCCAGCCATCACTACGTGACTTTGAGGCCATTTTTATGTCTTCTTACATCTTTTGAGGCATCAAATGGGAAGGTAACCATTTAGAGATCAGGGCGCCGCCCAACCATCACCAATCAAAAATAATAATAATAATAATTTCGATAATCGTTTATTTGATCGATCATCGCTGTCGCGATCGAGTACTCGAGTACTCGAGTACTCGATCACTGTTGCACATCCCTAATACGTACACATAAACATACAGAACATACTTTCACTATTGCAACTGCCCAATACACTTTCTTTGTATAGAACATAATGACATCCAGGTCTAAATGACTCACATCATTCAAATTTATCACACATTATTCACCTCATACATATAGGCCAGAAGAAATTAGTTTTATAATTGAATTTCAATTATGGCAAACATATTTGTAATTTTAAAATCCTGTGCAGTTTTTATGGTCTTATGAAATTACTTGATGTTAACACTGGAATGTTCATAGGATTTGCGTGGCTATAGTCACATATCAATTAATTCAAATACTTTTTACAAATTTTAAAAAGAGACCTATTAAGTAGGTCCAATCATTTCCATTGTTGCAAACTAGGGGGCCCACTAGTTTACAACAAATGTCTAATGACCACACAAATTGATCTAAATAAAAAGGATCTGATCATTTCTAATCAGACCTGTATTATCAAGTGTGACTGGCACATCAAATGCACAGAGAATGACTGAAATAGCTGAACTACAGATTTTAAATCTCTTTTTCTGTTCATTTCATTCTCTGATTGGCCTAGCAGAAACCTTGTGTCTGCATTAATGCTTTGTGATTTTAAAAAAATAATATAATTATGAAATTGTATATTTCTATGTTTAATTATATGACATATGTTTAATTATGAATTCCACTGGTAAATTTACCGGTTATATTGATTTTTCTACTTCCCTTTTATTCATCTAGACCAAATACCTAGTGGTAGTAAATCAAGTAGGCTATCACATTAGACTTATTTACTGAATATTTGACTCAGAAAAATGGAGACCTAATTTACCACTCGCACTTTTGACAGGATTGTTCCTTTGTGTGTTTTTGTTTATTTTAAAACCCCTTTTCTCATCCCACAACATCACCAATGTCATCAGTGTACAGTTATTGCATGGTCAGTCAGAAGTCGTTTAGATGTCTTGCATGTATTGGAGCATCAACAGTGAAATGATTTCTTCACCTATGGAGATCTGGCAAACCCTGCAATCCCACCTTTTACCTAAAGGTGACAGAAAGCTTCTCAGCAAGTCAGATAAACATCCTGGAAAGGAAGGCACTGGACACTGATGTTTCCCCAGAGTAGAAGGACACTTTCAACTCATGCTTGATCAACTCATCGGACCTGATACATCAAGTACCATCACAGCCAGTACAGGTGGAAACACACCTGACCGTGTCACTGATGTGATTTCTGCAATGCTTTTCTCAACCTGTCTTAAATGTTGTTCTTTCAGGTGACCACTCTACTCATCAACTAGTGCTGCCCACTCTGCAAAGACATTGGCAGTAATGAACGTCTCAAGGAAGTCATTTAATTATGGCCCCTTGTAGACCGCTAAGAGTTTGCTCCAAGGGACCAGGGAAGGACTGAAAGGAATTAAATTATTTCCTTACGAAATTAACTCCCCAAGCAAAAACTCAGGAGCTCACAGAAAACAGATACCATTCTGCCATGCACAGATACCATTCTGCCATGCAATAAAACAATAAAACTGATCTGGAAAAGAGATGTTCGAGGAGTGCAAATAACACCTATTTACGACCTCCTTCCTCCCTCTCCTCTCCCCTCCTTGCCTCTGAATCTCACTCTTCTCCTCCAAAAGCAAGAATATCCATATGCCATGTTATATCTTGTGAAAATGTTGTTTTTTCCACTTCATGTTTAGTATCATTTTAAAGGTCTCTGTGTGATTGATAAAATGGTCTCAATTTCCAATTAATCATTTATATTATGAGAAAGATCAATAACTTTTGTAGAATCGTGTTCTGCTGAGAAGGAGGTATGTCCCCCTTTAGGGGTCTTTGAGAATTTTTAACTTCAACCAGGTTTGACCCTTATGTGACCGCGGGAACCTATTGAACCAAAATGACCGTTATGTTTTTACAACTGATTTGAAGATTTCTTTGTTGTCTGGTCTGAGTATTTAAGGGTAGTGACAAAATGGTACGGGGCGATTCTGTAGTCAGATCAGCCCATAGTGTGGAGTATATCTCCTATGCTCCATACTATGTATTTTTCTGAAGTCAGGTATATTATTATTTACTCAAAAATGTAATTGTGTTGAACACATTGTGCCCATAGAGCACATTGTATAGTTGTTTGTGTTACTACCTGTGCACATTGTCTAGTTAAGTTTATTCTCTAAAACACCTGAGTGCTTTGCTATACATTTTAGAACATGTGTCTTAAATTAGAATAACTGTTACATGTGTGACTATGTTAAATTTGTTTGTCTCCTGCATGGATCATTTGGTTGTTGCCCATATGACTACAGTGTCTGTGCAGGAGAAAAATTGCCACGCGGTTTCAATGTGATTCGCAATTGCAAATATCCTTTCTAAATTGGCTTCTAATTGTTTCATTATGTAATTGACATGATACTATTATACCTGACTAATAATAAATTGTTATATTTGATTTATCCTAAACTCGTCTGAAATCATTAAGACTAGTAAACCGTGAGGAGGCTTTTGTTACCGCAAAGTTACGGCCAGGATAGGTCAAACTGAAGGCTTGAGAATGATTGGAAAGGTAGGCACATCATCGGAGACCTTCTGATTTTTGTCTATCACTGCTATTAGCAAGTTGTATGGGAAAAGACTAAATAAACTACACTTTGTTATGAGCAAGCAGTAGGCGGCAGGCTGTCACGTTTGGTAAACCGTGATCGGGGGGTGTTTGCACTTTGTGGTGAATTCTGTGTGTTCCGCGTCTGCACTGATTAGTTTGTGGGTGTCTCCGTTAATTGTATCAGCAACAGCTGCCACTCATTACTCATCCACTATATATTGGCTTGTCTCATGTCTTGTGTTTGTGAGGTCGTTTGTCTAATGTTCGATGTGGTTCCCCTGTTCGTCTGGCTCTCAGTGTTGTTTGCGAATGGATGTCTGTGTTTCCCTAGAACCTCATTCACTCTCCGCACGTTCACTCAGCCACAGACATTACCTTCAGCTCTATTCCCCGCAGTTCCTGTGCCATCCTATCCTGCTGCCTACACGCCGTCATCAACAGGATTACTCAACTTCTCTCCGCCATCAGCGGGATTCCTCACCTCTTCACCATCACCACGGAGTGTCGTTGTCTCATCGTCATTGTTTGTTTGTGTACTCATCTTCATATCTTCCCATTAAATCAGTTAACTCGCATTTGCTTCCAGACTGTCCTTTTACCCACCGTCACATAATGATCTCACCACCATGGAAGCAGCGAGCACCAATACCCTCACCGACTTCATGCACCACAGCGTCAAGAGAATGGATCAGCAGCAGGAGAGCATCTCGAACACTGGACGCGCTGTCCAAGCGCTGGTGGCACAGGTGTCCGAGCTCACCCAGCAGATCCATCAGCTCACATGTCCCACTGCGCCCATCGCTCCACCTGCGCCGTCCGTCCCCCGGGAGATTCCCCAGGACCACTTCCGGCCAGAGCCGCGACTTCCGGCGCCGGAGAACTATGTGGGTGAGCCAGCGTTTTGTAGAACCTTTCTAACCAAGTGTTCGATGCATTTCGCCCTACAGCCCCGCACCTTCGCTACTGAAGAGTCTAAAGTAGCGTTTACAGTCTGGAAAGGCTGCCTTGTGGGGGATGGCGGTGTGGGAGAATCAACACCCGTGTTGTGCCTCGTTCCACACCCTCTCCGAAGAGACGAAGCGAGTCTTCGACCGGGCTGCGACCGGCAGGGAGGCCGCCCATCGTCTCTCGGAACTCCAGCAAGGTTCTTCTTCCGTCACCGACTACTCAATCAATCAATCAATCAATCAATCACCTTTATTTATATAGCGCTTTACACAAAATACATTGCGTCAAAGCACTGCACAACATTCATTTGGAAAACAGTCTCAATAATGCAAAATGATAGTTAAAGGCAGTTCATCATTGAATTCTCTCTGTTCAGTTTAAATAGTGTCTGTGCATTTATTTGCAATCAAGTCAATGATATCGCTGTAGATGAAGTGACCCCAACTAAGCAAGCCAGAGGCGACACTTATCCTTTACCACTCATGTCTTCAGCTTTCGAGAGGTTGCAGGGAGCATCTATATTCACAAAATTGGATTTACGTAATGCTTATCATTTGGTCTGCATCAGGAAGGGGGATGAATGGAAAACCACCTTTAACACCCCTAGAGGGCACTTTGAGTACTTGGTGATGCCCTTTGGGCTCTCCAACTCGCCCGGGGTTTTCCAAGCACTCATGAATGACGTGTTGAGAGATATGGTTGATCAGTTTATATATGTCTACCTGGATGGCATACTGATTTTTTCTTAATCTCTCCAGGAACACGTTCAACACGTCAGACGAGTGCTCCAGAGGTTACTAGAGAATGGGCTTTTGTCAAGGCGGAGAAGTGTGTATTCCATGCACAGTCTGTTCCCTTCCTAGGGTATATCGTTTTGTTCTAGGGAATAGGTATGGACCCTGACAAAGTTAAGGTTGTGATAGATTGGCCATCTCCAGACTCCAGTCCCCTCCGCTCACGCGTTTGTCCAGAAGTGCCACCACACCTGGACCAGAGCCAGCGAGAATCTGCTCCGGGTGAGGGAGCGCACTAAGGCCAAGGCCGATCGCCACCGGTCAAAGCCTCCCGTCTACGTCATGGATCAAATAGCGTGGCAATCTACCAGTAACATTCCTGTGCGATCTTTTTCTAATAAATTAGCTCCCAAATTTATCGGCCCGTTCACTAACACCAAGATCATTAGTCCGGTGACAGTCCGCCTCAAACTACCTCCTTCGTACAAGAGGATACACCCCGCCTTTCATGTGTCCAAAATGAAACCCGTGTTTTATGCACGTATTAATCCGCCTACTCCGGTTCCCCCGCCGCCGCGTCTTGTAGATGGGGAACCGACATATTTGGTTAATCGTATTCTGGACTCGAGACGGACGGGACGAGGATTCCAGTATCTGGTGCACTGGTAAGGTTACGGTCCGGAGGAGAGGAGTTGGTTACCTGCTAGGGACATATTGGATCACTCCCTTATTGATGACTACAATCAGCAGGTAGGCCCTTCTGGGAACTCCAGGAGGAGTTCTCAGAAGGGGGGGGGGTACTATCACGGTTGGTAAATATATCGGGGTGTTTGCACTTTGTGGTGAATTCTGTGTGTTCCGCGTCTGCACTGATTAGTTTGTGGGTGTCTCCGTTAATTGTATCAGCAACAGCTGCCACTCATTACTCATCCACTATATATTGGCTTGTCTCACGTCTTGTGTTGTCTAGATCATTGTCTAATGTTTGATGTGGTTCCCCTGTTCGTCTGGCTCTCAGTGTTGTTTGCGTTTGGATGTTTGTGTTTCCCTAGAACCTCATCCACTCTCCGCACGTTCACTCAGCCACGGACACTTACCTTCGGCTTTATTCCCCGCAGTTCCTGTGCCATCCTCTCCTGCTGCCTAAACGCCGTCATCATCCGGATTAATCAACTTCTCTCCGCCATCAGCTGGATTCCTCACCTCTTCACCATCACCATGGAGTGTCGTTGTCTCATCGTCATTGTTTGTTTGTGTACTCATCTTCATATCTTCCCATTAAATCCGTTAACTCGCATTTGCTTCCAGACTGTCCTTTTACCCACCGTCACACAGGCAAAATAAGTATTAGTCTACCTACACCCTCTGACTAACATCAGACTGGAGAGTTTATGATCGTTAGATCCACGTGAAGGCACAAAAGACATTAGGTCCCCAGTGAATGGATAATTGAAAGTATGGTGAGTCCAGAATAATCAAATATCAAAATTGATACATAGTCAACCTTTGTTATCAGTGTTTAAATAGAAACATTGTCTAAATTTAATGATCACATGAAATTGGAGTCAGATTGAGCATGGAGCTAGAATAGGATTTAAACTAAATCCAGATAAATTCAGAAGCGCAAGTAAAAGACCGAATACGCATTAAACCTTCGACCAGGCCGCTGGATTATGTTATTTGGGCTGGTGGGTGGATCTTTACAAATGCCACATTGCGGAGGTCCTGCAACGCCTGAGGGCCAACCAGCTCTACCTCAGGGCCAAAAAGTGTTCCTTCCATCTGCCCTCAGTGCAGTTCCTTGGCTATAACATCAGTAGCAGTGGCATCCGGATGGATGAGGGGAAGGTAAACGCAATCAAGGATTGGCTCACTCTGACCAACATCAAAGAGTTACAGTGGTTCCTAGGCTTTGCTAATTTCTACAGAAGGTTTATACGCATCTTCAGTACCATCAACAGTCCTCTCACCAGACTCCTCCGCAATAAATCGAAGTCTCTCTCCTGGACTCCTGCCGCCACTGAAGCCTTCCAAACCCTGAAGGAAGCCTTTACGACCGCCCAACTCCTGGTCCATCTCGATCGACCCTTCATTGTAGAAGTTGTTGCCTCAACCACCGGAGTGGGAGCTGTCCTGTCTCAGCAGCAGGGGAACCCCAGCCGCCTCCACCCATGTCTTGCCTTCTCCCAGGAATTCAATCCGGCAGAGGTTAACTACGACATAGGCAATCGGGAGCTGTTGGCCATCAAACTAGCTTTGGAGGAATGGAGGCATTGGCTAGAGGGAGCCAAACCCGCTTTTCTGGTCCTCACTAACCATAGGAACCTAGAGTATCCTCAAGTAGCCAAAAGACTCAACCCTAGACAAGCCCGCTGGGCGTTATTCTTCACCCGCTTCCAATTCACCATCTCGTACTGCCCAGTGGTGAAAAACGTAAAGGCCGATGCCTTATCCAGATGCTACACTCTTGAAGAAAAGCCTCAGACTCCAGAAACCATTCTTCCTGAAAGTATCATTGTCTCTCCTATTACCTGGTCCTCCGAGACTCTTCCTCCTACCGAGCCAACTACCAACACCCCGCCGGGTTGCCCACCGGGATACCAATACATCCCCAGGACACGGGGCACTTCACTCATTCACTCCACTCATACATCACTTGGCACTGGTCACCCGGGGGTCAACGAAACCCTCTCGTTGCTGAAGGAACACTTCTGGTGGCCCAGCATGGCCTTGGATGTCAGGAGGTACATGAATTGATGTACCAGCTGCGCCATACCCAAAAGCCCTCGCAATCTTCCATCAGGTAAGCTCCATCCTCTGCCAGTTCCCAATCGCCCGTGGTCACACCTATGGGAGGAAACAATCACAGATCTCCCGTCTTCAGATAACAATCATCATCAACTTCAGCGGGAACTGCGCAGACGGAGAACGACAGCCGACCTTCGCCGATCTGAGGCCCCAAATTACCAACCCGGTCAGAAGGTCTGGCTGTCCACCCAGGACATCGGCCTGCGTCTACCCTGCCGCAAGCTCAGTCCCAGATTCATTGGCCGATTCACCATCATACAGCAGATCAATCCGGTCACTTACAAACTCCAACTACCCCCTGAGTACCGGATTCACCCCACATTTCATGTATCCCTTCTGAAACCTCACCATCCTCCTGTCTCTCCCTCCACAGAACCTGGCGAAGCCGAAGTCCCCCCCTCCTAGATGACGGCGCAGCCTACACAGTCCATGACATCTTGGACTCCCGGCGGTGTGGTGGACAACTGGAATACCTAGCGGACTGGGAAGGATACGGTCCAGAGGAACATTCAGGGGTCCCACGCAATGACATTCTGGATCCTACCTGATTTGAGACCTTCCACTCCAATCATCCTGACCAACCTGCTCCCAGGGAAAGGGAACATCCACCACGCCTCAGGAGCGGGCCGTGGGGAGGGGGTACTGTTACAAACATGCCAGGTTCCACCTCCACGCAATCATGACGCACACCCTCACCGGAATTCTAAATCACATCCACCTGATCCTCAGCACCATAAAAGCCACACACACGCACTCAGTCATTGTCCGGTAACGTTCGCCACAAGGTCATTCCTGTATGCTTACTATAAGGACTAACTCCTCTTCTACTCTCTCCAGCGATTCTCCGAAGACCCAGATCCCCAGTGTGCGTGTGTGTGGTTCACCTTCACTCCAAGACGTCTTCACCCAGCCTGCACGGATCCATCCATTCACTCATCTCTCACTACTTGCTCCTCTGCTTGTGTCTATGATAATAAACACCTTTATCTGTTACTCCTCAGCTTCCCGAGTGATCCGTAACAATCTGAAAATGACTGTGAAGCATATATTTATGCTTATGCAAAAAAATTATTTCTATATGAATTAGTAATATGTTATCATGTTTATTCTTGTAGAAAATAAGTGTCTATTCTTTTAAGAAAATAAGGGACGATCCAAATATTTGTTTTGCTTCACCTATTTATGTAGGCTACAATTATTCAAAAATAAATAAATAAATATATAATAAAATGTCATTAAAAAATACCATTGGCCTGAATGATTTAGGTGGTGAAAATACTGTGAAATTACAAATGTCATTGGATTTTAGAGCATAACAACTGAATGTTTATGAAACGTTAGCCAATAAAGCATTTTTTTTAAATAGTGGAACTTAAAGTTGTGAACTAAAATATAATTTCAACCATACAGCATGTGAATAAATAAAATGCATACTTTTCATGACATTTCATTATTCATAAAATGCACAAGGTTTCTGGTGTTTGAATTTGTACTTCAATATAATGAGCTCCAAGTTTAAGAATAGCCCTAGACTAGTCTCTCTCTCTCTCTCTCTCTCTCTCTCTCTCTCTCTCTCTCTCTATTTAACAGCATTAGCTCAATGAAATATGTCTTCCTTCCATGAGAATGAATGTTTTCCTGCCTTGCTTAATGTTGGGCTGATGATCAATAAGTTGTATTCGCCTCAATCTGATTTAGTAAAGTCAAACCGCAGACAGTGAAGCTGCGTCAGTGAGCGGAGTCCCGCGCGCTGTGAGGCGAGAGCAGAGGATTCCGCTTGGTCTTAAAGCCTTCCACAAACATTCACGATCACAAATAACAATGATTTTCGTAAAATAATGATTAATTACTAATTGATTATTTGTTATTATCATTATGGTCTTGTGAAAATAATAATATGGGCTGCGAGAAAATAATAAATACAAAGAGTAGTGCTGCTGTGTGCAGGCATGTTTCAGCCCAGTAACACACCGCTCCTCAGAGCCAAAACACAGACCGAATTCTGCTCAGCTGGAGGGGGTTTTGGTTTTTCGGGGTAGTTATGTATGACTTGTGGGGGTCTAGATAAAGGTGTGAATCTCTTGCTCTTTCATATGGACAGTGTCTTATGAGCCTTTCACTTGCTGAACTGGTTTATATAGGACTGTTGTTTTGGTTGTAGTCTAAAAAAATGGTCTGTCCCCACGTAAGATTTTTCTAGTTCTAGTCGTTCATTTGTTATATTCAACTAATCAGAGGTTTATATTAAATGTACATAATTAAGTCTTAATATATTCTGCGCTCAAGCACATACATTAAGTTTGCCACAAAGCACATGCAGAAGTAGCCTAATAATTGTGAAAAATTTGACATTTTAATTATTAATAAACCAATGTTTTCTTATCGGCTGCAAGATGAAATTCACAGTACTGGCTCTCTCCGACAAGAGAAATGCAACATTCACAGATTGTTGAATGTTGAATATTAATGTGCCCTGTCATTAATGCACATAAATAATTTTTGCACAAACACTTGAATATGAATATTAATTCACATTTGGCCTATGCATTACAACGTAAATTTTTTTTTTTTTACATGCAATTATCCAAAATAAAACCAAACAAGATTTGTAATGAAGATAAAACAAATAAGAATAATTGCTGCACATCTACCAACACACGTGCAGTGCAAATCTTTCACATATTTTACACACCTGCATTTAAATGCAGCTGCATTTTATTTATTTTAATTATATCAAAGCAAGTAGGGCTGGTTGATAAATCGATTTTATCGATTAACTCGAATTTGTAATTTACATCGGTTTGTTTGAATGAAAATCTGTTTTCTTTTTAACATCCACCGACACATCACCCAGGGCTCCCGTAGTTCAGAGTGGCTCAACCCTCCCCACGAGTCTGACAGAGACACGCTGTCGAGTAGAGTATGAGAGGAGCGGAGTGATTCTGACTGGAGTGAGCAGAGGATATTAAGAGTCTGAGCGTCATGGTTTTCACTCGTTTCAAGAGCCTCCATCACGAGTACAATTCATGCCAACAGCCCGTAATATAACTGCATATTCCGCAAGAATTCATGTTAAACATATTTAGCTATGGCTTGATCAGGTTATAATGGCTGCAAGAGTCAAGCGGGATGTTAAAGGCTAAGGAGCTTGTCTGTTTCTTTTACTGATTATTTTTGGGTTAAAGCATGATTTAAACAGATACAGCACATTCAAACGCAATCGCTTGTCACTGTGTCTGGTCTGTGTTTCCCTGGGTGTCCACTAGTGGTCTTACTTCCCCATAGGCACCCCACTGCAGGCACTACATTTCCCACAAAGCCTTGTCCCTTCATCACGGTTAATTGCACACCTGTTAATTGCACTCAGCTGTCTTCACGTTCATCGTCATCACCTGTCCATATATACCAGTCTGTTTTCATTCTTTTTCATGGAGTCCTTATTTTCCGTCACCCGGTTTTCTCGCGTTCCCTTGAGTTTTATAGTTTCTTGTTTGTTTTGTTTCTGCACTGATTTTTATGGTTATGATCTCTTGCCTGTTTGGATTTTGATTTTGGATTACCCATTAAACACTGATTCTGGATCTCTTGTTTCCTGTGATCTATCGTTACACAAGGACTCCATCCAAACCAGATCCAGCGGTGTGGGATTTTGTGTCCTTTCCCCAGCCAGCATGGAGGAGCAGAGGGGGAGATTCCTAAAATTAACCACCCTCCATCAAAAGGGGAATGAGGTGGGTGGTGTGGCACAAGAGTTCTGGACCCTGGCGGTAGGATTGGGGAATAATGATGCGGCCTTGAAAGAGTTTTTCAAAGCCTTTCAGGACAACCCTTTGCCGGAGATCTTTGATTTTTGGGGGTTCATACTGTACCTGCAACATTGTTCTCAGAGGGATACCACTGGTCTCTCCAGGTAGGATGGCCGACTCTAGACCGGGGTCTCCAGAGAAGAGGACCGACAGCCCAGCGCCACTGCACAACATGGCCCCCAGTCCAGCACCACTGCACAAGGTGGTCGCCAGCCGAGCAGCACTGCACAAGATGGCCACCAGCCCAGCGCCACTGCACAAGGTGGCCGCAATTAAAGATTTAATGCTTACAATGTTATTAATTTGGCATGTGATAGGGAAAAAAGTATACACACTATAGCCTAAGCCACTTTAAAACTCTCCTATTATTTTTTTATTTATTTATATAGGCTACGTGTAAGGCTCCAGCCTCTAGTTGCTGCCCATGTAATGACTCTCCCAACCATTAGTTGGCGCTGCCACTCATGAGGTGTAATGACTTTCCCATCCACTAGGTGGCCCAGCCATTGTAGAACTCTCTGGGTCATCACTAATTAGGAATTGATTTCTACCACCTGCTGGTCATTATCTTGTTGGTGTTCTGCTATTTAAGTGTGCCTCTTCCTTAGACTTGTGTTCAATCTTGAGCTAACCTATCGTGTGTAATCCTTGCCTAGAAAGTCAAGTTTGTTAAACTTCTGGTTTTGTTACTGTTCTTCTTTTGTTTTGTATTTTCACTGAGGAAGCATGGCTTCTCTTATGTTGTTCTTTGGGAACTTGGAGCCTACAGTAAAACCCTTTTGTTTGATCGACAAAGCCTGCTTGTTATCCTTCTGCTCTTGGGTCCAACAGATATCTATCACTCACCATAGCCCAGTGGTAAACAGGGAGCTCAGTTGACTAGAAGACCTGAGTTCGATTCCAGCTTCAGACACCCATTACAGCAAGATTGAACCATGGAAGTGGACCTGCCTCCACCTGCCTCCAATGTGGATCGTATATTAGCTGCCTTGTCTGGCCAAGCCTCCACAATTCACAGACATGAGCAGATCTTAACTGAGATCCTGCAACGCTTAGGTGAGCGAGCTGAGTCTCGAACCTCTCCAGTGTTTAACATTCCAGCTGTGAGACCCGCACCTCCAGTTCCTGGGCTTCTGTCTGAGCCAAAACTTCCTGCACCAGAGAGGTATGATGGGAATCCTGAGAGATGTCGGGGCTTTGTCACTCAGTGCACTCTAGTATTTGGATTACAACCTAACAGTTTCCCTACGGAGAGCAGTAAGGTTGCATACATCATCACTCTGCTCACTGGAAAAGCTCTGGACTGGGCTACGGCTTTGTGGGAACAACAATCCCCACTTACTGACAATTGTGACCAATTTATTGCTGAAATGAGGAGGGTCTTTCATCACCCTGCTAGTGGGGGAGAGATTGATCACAGGCTGCTTCAGATCTCTCAAGGGACAAGGAGTGTAGCTGAATTTGCGATTGAGTTCCGCACGTTAGCCACTGAGAGCGGTTGGGACCAACGAGCCCTGAGAGCAACGTTCCACCACGCCCTGTCCCCTGAACTCAAGGATGAACTGGCCTTCCGGCATCCGGCTCCCGACCTAGAGTCCCTTATTGACATTTCTATCAGGGTGGACAACCGCATTCGAGAGCGCAGACGGGAACGCTGTGGGGAAGACCGGCTGCCCGAGCCCCAAGCTTGTAGCAGTACTCTTGATGCACCTCCACTCCCCAGGAATTTCGAGGAACCCATGCAACTGGGGAGGACCAGACTGTCACAAGCCGAGAGGGAACGACGCATGAGGGAGAAGTGCTGTTTGTACTGTGGTAAGCCAGACCACTTCAGGTCCAACTGCCCTGAGCTGATGGGAAAAGACAACTCTCGTCCGAGAAGAGGGGGGCTGGGACGAGAGTAATCACATTCCCCCAACCAACAGCTTCTGGGGTTTCACTCAATGTGTCACTGAAATGGGGCAACCACCATCATAAGCTTCGGGCCTTTCTAGATTCAGGGGCTGCTGGAGATTTTATGGATTATACTTTAGCCAGACACCTAAGAATTCAGCCCATCTCTCTTCAAGAACCCCTGACCATAACTGCATTGGACGGGAGACCTCTGGGCTCTGGTCAGGTGAGTCAGTGCACTACACCCCTCCATCTCCAAATCGGTTGTCATAATGAGAGGATACAGTTTTTCTTGATTCATTCACCAGAGTTCCCCTTAATCCTTGGTTTACCATGGTTGTCCCTCCATAATCCACATATAGATTGGACAGCCAGGGCAGTGATTGATTGGGGTACTAATTGTGGTATTTCAAGTCTCTCTCCCTGTTATTTTTCCGAGTTGCTGGCGAAGTCTGACTCCCCAACCACTTCCAAGCTGCTGCCCATCCCTCTCAAGCCACCAGCCCAATCCACAGAGTTGTTAACGATCCCCAAGCTAAGACCTGTATCCTCCGGCGCCCCAGTGGTTCCTCCTGAGCTGTCTCGAGTCCCCTCAGAATACGCAGACCTCTGTGAAGTTTTCAGCAAGACCCGTGCCGCTTCACTGCCGCCCCACAGACCATATGACTGTGCAATAGATCTGCTACCAGGTACCTGCCCTCCTCGAGGGAGACTTTATTCCCTCTCTGCCCCAGAAAGAGCTGCCATGGAAGAATATATCAGTGATGCACTTAACAATGGATTTATCCGTCCATCTACGTCACCGGCAGGGGCTGGATTTTTCTTTGTGGGGAAAAAGGATGGTGGTCTTTGGCCGTGCATTGACTACCGGGGCCTTAATCGCATCTCAGTAAGGAACCATTATCCACTGCCACTAATGACCACGGCCTTCGAACTCCTTCAAGGGGCAACCATTTTCACTAAATTGGATCTTCGGAATGCCTACCACCTTGTAAGGATACGAGAAGGGGATGAATGGAAGACTGCTTTTAACACACCTAAAGGACACTATGAGTATCAGGTAATGCCCTTTGGACTAGTCAATGCTCCAGCAGTTTTTCAGGCACTTATTAATGATGTGCTACGGGATATGCTTGACAAATTTGTGTTTGTATATCTCGATGATATTCTCATCTTCTCTTGTTCCTATCAAGAACATGTTCAACATGTCCGTACTGTCTTGTCCCGACTGCTGAAGAATGGACTCTTTGTCAAGTTGGAGAAGAGCGAATTTCATGTCCCCACTGTATCTTTCCTTGGTTTTATAGTCTCTGGTGGCAAGTTCCAGATGGATCCCGGCAAGATCCAGGCAGTTCTTAATTGGCCCCAACCATGCTCCGCCAAGGAGGTCCAACGCTTTTTGGGATTTGCCAATTTTTACCGGAGATTTATTAGGAACTTTAGTGCTATTGCCGAACCCTTGACCGCTCTTACCAAGAAGACATCAAGCCCTTTTAAGTGGACTGAGAGGGCAGATCAGGCATTCAACCGACTCAAGCAGCTCTTCACGTCTGCACCCATTCTGACTCTCCTAGGTCCTGAGTTGCCATTTGTTGTCGAGGTGGATGCTTCGGACGTTGGGGTAGGAGCTGTTCTGTCACAGAGGGCTAGAAATGACCACAAGCTTCACCCTTGTGCTTACTTCTCACGACGACTCTCCCCAGCTGAGAAGAATTATGACATTGGTAACTGGGAACTGTTGGCAGTAAAGCTGGCACTTGAGGAGTGGAGACAGTGGCTGGAGGGGGCCAAGCACCCATTCCTTATCTGGACAGACCACAGAAACCTCACCTACATCCGTGAGGCCAAGAGGTTAACTTCACGTCAGGCTCGTTGGGCCCTCTTCTTTAATCATTTTGATTTTACCCTCTCATATCGCCCAGGTTCTAAGAACTCAAAGTCTGATGCCCTCTCAAGACAATTCGATCCACCAGAAGTGGAGGGCGAACCCGAGCCTATCCTACCCAGCTCCAGAGTGGTTGCATCTATTCAGTGGGGAGTTGAGACCGCAGTTAAGAAGGCCCAACAGCAACATCCTGACCCAGGTAATGGCCCACCCGGGCGCCTTTTTGTACCTGATACTGTGCATTCTGATGTGTTACAGTGGGGCCATGCTTCTCTTTCTTCGGGCCATCCTGGGAGCACAAGGACATTGAAACTCATCCAGAGAAGGTTTTGGTGGCCCAACATGCAACGAGACGTTCGGGCTTTTGTTGCTGCATGTGCTGTGTGTGCCCAGAACAAGGAACCCAGAAGCCACCCTCATGGCCTGTTGCACCCACTACCCATCCCTAGACGCCCCTGGTCCCACATATCTCTGGACTTTGTAACTGGTCTACCCAAGTCTCAAGGTAACTCTGTAATTCTGGTGGTGGTAGACCGATTTTCTAAAGCCTGTCACCTAATACCATTACCCAAGATTCCCACAGCAGGCCAGACTGCGGAATTGTTGATGCAACATGTTTTCAGAATCCATGGCTTTCCCCAAGATATGGTGTCTGACCGGGGATCACAATTCACCTCCCGATTCTGGAGGTCTTTCGGTAACCTCATTGGGGCATCCATTAGCCTGTCCTCTGGATTTCACCCCCAATCAAATGGACAGACTGAGAGGGTCAACCAGGAGATCGAGAAGACTCTTAGATGCCTGGTGTCTAACAATCAGACCGCCTGGAGCTCTCAGTTGATCTGGGCTGAGTTTGCACACAACACTTTACACCACTCTTCCTTAGGCATGTCCCCTTTTGAATGTCAGTTTTGGTTCCCAGTTTGGGCCCTTCAAGATCCTCAAGAGGATCAACCCAGTGTCCTACCGACTCCTCCTACCCAAGTCCATGTGCATTCACCCTACCTTTCACATCTCCCGTTTAAAACCTGCAATCTATTCTCCTTTGTCCCCATCTAGGAAACCCCCTCCACTTCCTCACATCATTGGGGGTCAGCCGGCCTATACCGTGAGTCGATTGTTGGACTCTCGCCAGGTCCGTGGGAAGACCCAGTATCTTGTGGACTGGGAGGGGTATGGCCCAGAGGAGCGGTCCTGGGTGCCAGCCCGAGATATCCTCGATCCAGATCTCATCAGGGAGTTCCGCCGTCATGGTCAACATCGCTAAGGGAACGTCAGGAGCCATTCGTGGAGGAGGGGCTCCTGTAAGGCTCCAGCCTCTAGTTGCTGCCCATGTAATGACTCTCCCAACCATTAGTTGGCGCTGCCACTCATGAGGTGTAATGACTCTCCCATCCACTAGGTGGCCCAGCCATTGTAGAACTCTCTGGGTCATCACTAATTAGGAATTGATTTCTACCACCTGCTGGTCATTATCTTGTTGGTGTTCTGCCTATTTAAGTGTGCCTCTTCCTTAGACTTGTGTTCAATCTTGAGCTAACCTATCGTGTGTAATCCTTGCCTAGAAAGTCAAGTTTGTTAAACTTCTGGTTTTGTTACTGTTCTTCTTTTGTTTTGTTTTTTTCACTGAGGAAGCACGGCTTCTCTTATGTTGTTCTTTGGGAACTTGGAGCCTGCAGTAAAACCCTTTTGTTTGATCGACAAAGCCTGCTTGTTATCCTTCTGCTCTTGGGTCCAACAGATATCTATCACTCACCATAGCCCAGTGGTAAACAGGGAGCTCAGTTGACTAGAAGACCTGAGTTCGATTCCAGCTTCAGACACCCATTACACTACGTTATGAACATAACATTTCAAACATACTTAATGCACGCAGTGAAGGCGGAGCATTGTTTCTAGTATCAGTGCGCGTGGAGCTGTGGCTCTGAGCACGGAGGGAAGTTGTTGCTGCTATAGATACTCTCACCGACGCTCACGGATAAAAACATTAAAAACTAGCAGGGCTGTAACATATTCCATTAAAAAACACACGCCAGGTCTACACCGGACATAAGTGGCGTGATCCGACAAAAGACAACAGAACACAGTGATGGATACACTGTACACGATCCCCATCAGTGAACTGATACCTCGTTCTGTTTATGACGAAATGTTCTGACACTGAGTTCAGATGATTTGACACTGTAGTGTGATGTCATCCAGTTTAGACACACTTTTAGTGCAGTGGGGCACAGATGACAACTCTCACGTCTGGTGTAGACACAGACAGTGACTGCTCTATTTACAAATAAGTTATATAAGGAAAAAAAAAAAAAACCTAACCCAGCGGCATAACGAGATGGAAATATAGACTAGAAAATATATTTCCACTTGCTCTGTCCTCCGTCCATGACACTGACTCACTGCGATGCTGCCAGTTTTTATCTGATCAGCTCAATGCTGAGTGGTTGGTTAGATGCATGATGGGCTAGTATAAACAAAAATAAATGAATAAAAATAAAGGTCTTTCCAGCATTAAGGTAATAACTTTACAGTTTTTTTAGCATCTTGTCTCAGTTATAAATGTATAACTATATTAAAACTTGTATTGAAAAATGTCTTTGTCATTTGAATATTGAATTTAAAATTGATTTAAATCATAAATCAGATTTTTTTAGGCCATATGCTATCACCCAGCTTTAAAAACAAGTAAAGAAAACTCCCTTTAAAATAACTTGTCAATTAATAAAGTTATTTTTTACATTGTGTGCATTTTGTTAATTATAATGAGAGAACTTGAGTTTAATCGTGAGGATGGTTTATTAATCCGTCCATTCTTTAGAGTTTCAAAGATTTAGCTAAATTGTGCAGGTTTAATTTATTTGTTTCTTGTTTTAGGCTAATTAGACATAAATAATGTGAAAGAAATTATACAGTGCTTCACGTTTAAAAATGCAACAATTTCTTAATCAGTTTATAGACAAATAAAATATAAATAAAATATAAAAATAGAAATATAAAATATAGGCATAATATATGAAAATGCATATTAATCCATGCAGCCTACCACCATAAAATAGGCTACCACTTTTATTGCTCCGATCCAAAGTATTTGTGTGCATCAAAGTTCATGGTGTTTCAGACTTATGAGTTATGCATTACGTTTATCTTGATCATTCATGTGTCTTTATTGTATAATGTACATTGGATACGAGTAATTGAACAGAGATTAGCAATGAACATGTGGTTAATATGCCAGCTGTATTTGTGTATCATCAATTTATTTTATGTAATTTCATCATTAAGTGTAAATATTAACTAAGATGTTCTATATAATTTGGTGCTTATGTGTACATTCTGAATTCTTTATCCTGTATCTAAAAAAAAAGCATGTAATTTGAGTGTCATTGTGTAAATGACATGCCTGTTTTTCTGAGACTACAACATGTGATGTGACATTCAGCCAAGTATGGTGACCCATACTCAGAATTTGTTCTCTGCATTTAACCCATCCAAAGTGCGCACACACACACACACACACACACTGAAAACAGCCGGAACAGTGGGCAGCCATTTATGCTGCGGCGCACGGGGAGCAGTTGGGGGTTCGATGCCTTGCTCAAGGGCACCTAAGTTGTGTTACTGCCGGCCCGGGATTCAAACCCACCACCCTAGAGTTAGGAGTTACACTCTCTAACCACGAGGCTACGACTTCCCTTGGGATGCGAACCGTATAGAGTCATTCATTTTTGAAGTCACTCATTTTTTTTTTACATTCAGTCATTACTGGGAAAGAGTGATACATGTGTTGATTCTGTATGCTGAGCTTTTGTTATATCCATATGCTTTTGAGTAAATACGCCATCACAGAAGTCATCACGGCTCCGCTCTGTTTTTCATTTTTCATGTTTATCATACTTCTTGAGACATTCATCTCTTAACTACCTGGATGTGAAACAGATGAGTCAAGTGACATGGCAGAGCTGATTGAATGGAGTGTGCACTTGGTACAGCAAGCACCAGAAGCAACTGAGTCAAGTCAGATAAGTCAAAGTTCACACACAAAACTGTGAAACACCACAGTAAAGATGGATGCTTTACACAGCCTTCAAGAAGAAATCGGTGAGAGACTATGTACATTGCCTGAATTTTTTTTTATTGAACTGAGGCAGTTCCATGTAATTGAAATAAAAGCAAATGTCACACGCCTTTCCTTAGTCAGTCTTCTAATTAATTATCTGCTACGAATGGAGCTGGAGGAATTTGAGGGTGGAGGCATGGTGGAACTATTAAGCATGAATGACAAATTCCTCTCACCCCAGAGACAGCTAGTGGAAAGAGAATATACAGTATTGTTCAAAATAATAGCAGTACAATGTGACTAACCAGAATAATCAAGGTTTTTCGTATATTTTTTTATTGCTACGTGGTAAACAAGTTACCAGTAGGTTCAGTAGATTCTCAGAAAACAAATGAGACCCAGCATTCATGATATGCACGCTCTTAAGGCTGTGCAATTGGGCAATTAGTTGAATTAGTTGAAAGGGGTGTGTTCAAAAAAATAGCAGTGTGGCATTCAATCACTGAGGTCATCAATTTTGTGAAGAAACAGGTGTGAATCAGGTGGCCCCTATTTAAGGATGAAGCCAACACTTGTTGAACATGCATTTGAAAGCTGAGGAAAATGGGTCGTTCAAGACATTGTTCAGAAGAACAGCGTACTTTGATTAAAAAGTTGATTAGAGAGGGGAAAACCTATAAAGAGGTGCAAAAAATGATAGGCTGTTCAGCTAAAATGATCTCCAATGCCTTAAAATGGAGAGCAAAACCAGAGAGACGTGGAAGAAAACGGAAGACAACCATCAAAATGGATAGAAGAATAACCAGAATGGCAAAGGCTCAGCCAATGATCACCTCCAGGATGATCAAAGACAGTCTGGAGTTACCTGTAAGTACTGTGACAGTTAGAAGACGTCTGTGTGAAGCTAATCTATTTTCAAGAATCCCCCGCAAAGTCCCTCTGTTAAAAAAAAGGCATGTGCAGAAGAGGTTACAATTTGCCAAAGAACACATCAACTGGCCTAAAGAGAAATGGAGGAACATTTTGTGGACTGATGAGAGTAAAATTGTACTTTTTGGGTCCAAGGGCCACAGGCAGTTTGTGAGACGACCCCCAAACTCTGAATTCAAGCCACAGTACACAGTGAAGACAGTGAAGCATGGAGGTGCAAACATCATGATATGGGCATGTTTCTCCTACTATGGTGTTGGGCCTATTTATCGCATACCAGGGATCATGGATCAGTTTGCATATGTTAAAATACTTGAAGAGGTCATGTTGCCCTATGCTGAAGAGGACATGCCCTTGAAATGGTTGTTTCAACAAGACAATGACCCAAAACACACTAGTAAACGGGCAAAGTCTTGGTTCCAAACCAACAAAATTAATGTTATGGAGTGGCCAGCCCAATCTCCAGACCTTAATCCAATTGAGAACTTGTGGGGTGATATCAAAAATGCTGTTTCTGAAGCAAAACCAAGAAATGTGAATGAATTGTGGAATGTTGTTAAAGAATCATGGAGTGGAATAACAGCTGAGAGGTGCCACAAGTTGGTTGACTCCATGCCACACAGATGTCAAGCAGTTTTAAAAAACTGTGGTCATACAACTAAATATTAGTTTAGTGATTCACAGGATTGCTAAATCCCAGAAAAAAAAAATGTTTGTACAAAATAGTTTTGAGTTTGTACAGTCAAAGGTAGACACTGCTATTTCTTTGAACACACCCCTTTCAACTAATTGCCCAATTGCACAGCCTTAAGATCGTGCATATCATGAATGCTGGGTCTTGTTTGTTTTCTGACAATCTACTGAACCTACTGGTAACTTGTTTGCCACGTAGCAATAAAAAATATACTAAAAACCTTGATTATTCTGGTTAGTCACATTGTACTGCTATTATTTTGAACAATACTGTATAGTACACAGACAAATAGGAGAAATGAAGCACACAACTGATTTGCTCACTGCTG
This sequence comes from Carassius auratus, assembly GCF_003368295.1. Lineage (NCBI taxonomy): Eukaryota > Metazoa > Chordata > Actinopteri > Cypriniformes > Cyprinidae > Carassius > Carassius auratus. The sequence continues at coordinate 25,005,745 of NC_039258.1, forward strand.
CGCAAACATGTTCACCTGTTCCACGGAGCACAAGATCGGCACCAGCATCAGCAGACAGTGTAGCAGTTAACTCTTCACTGCCCCCACAAATGATACTGGCTTTGTGGCACAGGGAGTTTAAGATTTCAGGTTTTATCGGAGAGCCTGGCCAAAAAGACAGAGTCCGGTTTAACATATGACCCAGCCCTTTTACAGAATATGTTTCAGTATTAACAGGTCTACAAAATGATCGTATCCAGGGTGATCTCCAACCATACCTGACAGACACCACAGTCACAGATGAGACCCTATTGGAAAAGTTGAATGTAGCATGCTCCCATGAGGCTGAGAGACAGAGTAAAAGAAAGAGTGAATGAAGTGCCAATGTGAAAGTCACTCAGTTACGTGAGCCAACTCCGCAGTCAAAAAGCAAGCAAAAACAGACAAAATTTTATTTGATGGCACAGTTGAAAAGTCTAAGTGAAGAAGTCATGCAAATAAAGGAATCAATGCAGCAACCCACACCTCTGCAGCAACAATGCTGTGCTGTCAACAGTGATGTCTCACCTGTAAGAGCAGCCCATCAGTCCATCTCAGAAGGGAATCAGTTGTCACAAACCAGGTCGGGAAGACAAGTCAAGATGGAGGTGAACAACAGCAGTATCCATTTTCAAGTGCCTCATTTCATACCACGGCTATATCAGCGACGAGTGAGTCCAATGCCAGCGCATTATGTCCAACCAACCCAATCATCTCATTATGCAGCTCAAGGTTTCTGTCCACAACAGTTTCAAATAGAGTCACAGTTGTACCCAACAATGCTACAAATGTTTCCAGTCATACCGACAGCCACGCCCCTCAAGGTCAAGACAGTGTTTTCATTGTCAGCAAGTGGGATCGATGGAGCTGTGCACCCATTGCTACCGCTGTGGCAGCAATGAACATTTTTGGCAGGTTGCAGAGAGAGAGTTACCTGGTCACAGAGTAGAGTTCAGTTAAATGGGAACTGGTTGCCACAGCGGAACAGGCAGTAATCCAGCAAGCGAAGCTGTGCCCTCCAAAGCTGTAGCAGCATGTTAAAACTGTTGCATTACAGCCAGAGGTCATCCCCTTTGAGTTTAATTTAATTTCTTAATGTCAAGTCAACAAACATTCGCCTGTGACTTCTCTGGTTGGTAAACAATGCTTAGTAGTGACTTGTTATCTGAATGGACACAAAACAGAGGCATGGTGGGACACGGGATCTCAAGTGTGCATTATAGATCGACAGTGGAGAGATCAGTACATACCTGGAGTAAAGGTACGAGACATTTGCAAAGTGACAGAGGCCACAGAAAACTTGAATCTTGTCACAGCCAATGGTTCCAACATGCCCTATGAAGGATGGGTTGAAATCACGTTCAACTTAGCTCTTCCTGGAAACAAAATGAAAGAATTAGTCATTCCTGTACTTGTACTAAAAGGCCAGCAGTTGTCCAAGCCAATCATTGGTTACAACGTTATTGAGCAGGCAATGAAACAGAGTGAAGTGGGCAGGGTAATGAGAGCAAATTATTTTTGAACAAGACTGTGAGATGTGCCTTTCCTCGTTTGAAGAAAAGTAAAATCCAAACATTTATTAACTTGGTGACAGCTGAGTGTTCATGCGAGTATTTTGTTAAGGTAACAAAAGACCATTTCAATGTTCCAAAACATGCTATGAAGCAGGATAGTGTTGTGTTGTTTGAACCATCTGTCAATCCACAGTACCCTGATGGACTGGAACCCCTTGAAACACTTTTGACTCTGAAAAGGGGCAGACGACCTGTGATCCAAATCAGTGTCCAGAATGTGACCGACCACGACATACTCCTGGTGGGAAAGACTGAGCTTGGGACAGTACAAGCAAAAAAGTCAGTGCTACCAGTAACAGCGCCATCGTGTGTAACAACAACCTGTGTTAATGAGAGTTTGAAACCAACAAGTGAGTGTGAGGATAACAGTGTAGGTGTGTGGGACCCACCTGTAGAGTTAACTCATTTGTTTCTGGAACAACAACAGAAAGTTTGACAAATGATGTGAGAGGAATGTTATTCCTTTTTAAAATCAGATGAGGACATTGGGTGTGTCAAAGACCTACAGTTGAGCATCAGTCTAACTGATTACACACCTGTTGTGCGGATGTATACATCTGTTCCAAAGCCGTTGTACCAAGAAATTAAAGACTATCTTCACCATTTGATCGCCCAGGGGTGAATTAGAAAATCTAATTCGCCTTACTCATCCCTAATTGTGTGTGTCCAAAAAAAAGTCAAACTTGGGACTGGGAGCTGTCCTTTATCAACATCAGGAAGGAAAATTGAGATAGACTGCCTACGGATCAAGAACATTGACACCAGAAGAACAGAATTACTATATGCAGTGGAAAATTTGAATTCTTGGCTCTCAAATGGGCTATTACGGATAAATTTAGATGTTACCTTTACTATGCACCCACATTTACAGTGTACAGTGACAATAATCCCCTTACCTACATTTTGACATCCGCCAAGCTGATTTCCACTTCACCATTCTGTATCCACCAGGGAGGGAAAACATTGATGCTGACGCATTATCAAGGTTAACCACAGCCTCAGAGGGATCCATGCCAGAGTACACACAGGAGCTTTCGTCAGATCCTATAGGAGCCGTGATACAGGCAGTGGAAGCCCAGTCTGAATCAAATATACAGTGGTCCTCCGTTGTAGCTTCCCAGAGTTAAGCAACATGTGCAGAGACGAAAACAGTACCAGCAAGACCCCTGTCAAAGGAAGAGATCATAAGAGCTCAAAGGAAGACAAGGACATACAGTTCATTATTCATCACTTACAGTCTGGAGTAAAACCTTCTTCTAAGCAGTTGAGATCAGCCAGTTCAGCAGCCAAAGAGTTGATGAGAGGATGGGATAAGTTGATGCTGGATGAGGATGGAATTTTGCAAAAGAAAACAGCACAGAGAATTCAGCTTGTATTGCCGACAGAATACAAAAAAATTGCTCTTGAGGAACTACATGACAAGATGGGACACCAAGGTGTTGATCGGACCACAAGTTTAATTAGAGGCCGCTTCTTTTGGCCCCACATGCAGCAAGACATTGAGCATTGTGTGTTGTGGACTTGCTCTCGTGTTAAGCAAAATAAACCTTGCCGGGAGACAAGACCCTTAAGCCAATCACAATGACTAACCCATTCAAACTTGTATCTATAGACTTCCTTCACCTGGAAAAATGTAGAGGAGGATACGAGTATATCCTTGTAATAATTGATTATTTCACGAGATTCGCACAGGCATATGCGTCAACGTCAAAATCCGGCAAAAATGTTGCAGACAAACTTTTTAACGACTTTGCCCTCAAATTTGGATTCCCGTTGAGAATACACCATGATCAAGGAGAGTTCGAAAATCAGCTGTTTGGACAACTACAGAAGTACACTGGGATCACTGGATCGAGGACTACTCCCTACCACCCCCAAGGGAATGGGCAAGTGGAGAGATTTAATCGAACACTGTTACAGATGTTGAAAACTCTCACTGAAAAAAATCAAATCAAATTGGAAAGACTCATTGAACAAATTGATCTATGCCTACAATTGCACAAAAAGTGAAGTGACTGGGTTCTCCCCATTTCACCTCTTGTTTGGTCATTCCCCAAGACTTCCTATTGATGGTCTCTTCGAGTTTGACACAAGCAGCCCATCTATGAATAAGAGTGAGTACCTGGAGATGTGGAAACAAGGGATGCAAGAAGCACAGGAGATCACTAGAGAGCATGTGAAAAAGGCAAGTGAGTGTAATAAAAGGAACTATGATCTATATATATGACTATATAAGTGAAAGCGACTTTGAGTATTATGTACCAATTGAGCCTTGCCAGTTTTGAAAACAGCAAATTATCTATGAAGAGGAAGCCACAATACAACCTTCTTTCGCTGAGTTGCCTGCTCATCAGAGTACATCAGATAATTCTGCATTACTCCAGCTTGAACTAGAACCTTCAGCTGAGGCCAGACAAGACATTCCCACACCCGCTCATGTATCTGTGAAAGGGCACAGATCTAAAATGCTTGGAAATCAAATGGAAAATGAACCAGTGAGTGCATGTGAAAACTTACCTGTGAAAGAACCAGAGGAAATTTACTCAAGTAAAGGGCCTGTTGAGGTACGAAGAGGATACCAGTACTCGGGGAGGCAACAGCGATCACCAAGGCAGTTCACGTATGATAGTCCAGGGACTCCCACCTGCTGCAAAATGCAAGTGAATAATCCTGGGTATGATCCACACATTCCTGACATGTGGACACCTACATTCACGCCTTGGGTGCCCATGCTGTTTCCTTGCCCAAGACCATCTTTTGTTTATCAGACTCAAACTGAAATTGCAGAAACACAAAAATTGTTAACATGAACTGTGAAAGGCAATGAACTGTTGCACACACACATACACTAACTACCCTGATAGACTGTGAAATAACAAAACAATGGACAAAATAAAAAATAAACAATTAAATTCTGATTAAATGTTGTCAGTGTTAATTTATTTATTTAAAAAAATTAAGATTTATTCATGCATTTACAGATCATCTATAACAGGTGTTGAACACTTTGTAGTGAGTACTAAGTACTGACTGGTGAGGGTACAGACAGCTGTCTTCTCTGCCACACATGGAGTCTTTAACTCTATGCACCTAATATGAGCTTCAGTGGAAGGTAAAACCAGTTGAGAGGTTCAATTCACTAGATCTCACACACTCCACACAGAACACAAGTCTGTGCTGATGAGTGAAAGGATTTAACACAAGCCAATGGAATCACCTGACTAAGGCATTTATAAATGTTTATACACTTCAAAACAAATGAGTAACTCTTCTCAAAAATAGTGCTTTAGCATACCATCATGTTTATGTTTTTGAACACAGACCAGCTAACAAATTGTCCCCTAAATAATATACTAATCATTTACTAATGGTTTATTCATCATTTGTGCATGATTAACAATTGTTCATTGAGATAATTATACAAAACCATTTTGACATAAATACTTCAATGATTTATAAGTGATAAATAATTTATCAACTAATAACTTATAAACCATCTACTAGTGAACAGTTTGATTAATTTCATGATTTCAATTTTTTTTATATAACTTACAACACATTTGTAAATCATCAGCATACCATTTATTAATCATTTATGAACATATAGTCATGTTTTGTAAATGATTCGTTCATCATTAACTAATAGATTATAAGTGACTTATAGCTGAATTAATAAAACATAACTAAAATGTTAACTTATTACTTAATAATTTAAGCAAGTAGTCATGTTTTGTAAATTATTAGTTCATCATTAACTAATAATTTCTAAATACAGAACGTTATTATAAAGTGTTACCCATGTTTATTGTATATATTTTTAAATGTTGTACCACAGTACCCCTATATCAACCCGGGGTCATAACAGTGGTATTAGACAAGGATGAACTCTTTCTGGTATAGTACTGTATGTTATATAGTTTAGCAATTGTCAACCTCTTGGGCAGATAAAAATTTTTAGGTCAGACTTAAAGGGTATAAACATTCTAAAATGTGATAATGTTTTTAAAATATCGGCTTACACTGATGATATTGCTGTTCTCAATAAAGAACAAAATAGATGTGAATAAAATTGGATACATTTTAAGAGTTTTTATAATTTAAACTTCTGCAAAGGTAAATTGGAAAACACAGTAAAGTTATCTTATTTGGAAAGTGGCCTTTGGAATAAATGGAATAAAGATAGGTATAAATATGTGGGTGTTTACATGGGAGATAATATGACTGTGAAAAATAATTTTGAAGGGGTAGAGGATGTAAAAATGGGACATTTGAATAAATGGAAGTTTTTACTTTCTAACATGAGTAATAGAGAATTGGTTTTAACTGTTAACAATTATTTTATTTTATTTTTACTGCCCTGAGTAAGATATTTTACATAAAATATGTTTACATTTATACCACAAGACAATAAATAAATAAATAAATAAATAAATAAATAGCTGAAATTGTTAAAGGGGGGGTGAAATGCTATTTCATGCATACTGAGTTTTTTACACTGTTAAAGAGTTGGATTCCCATGCTAAACATGGACAAAGTTTCAAAAATTAAGTTGTACGTTTGAAGGAGTATTTTTGTTCCCAAAATACACCTTCCGGTTTGTCACAAGTTTCGGAATGTTTTTTTCGAGTATGGCTCTGTGTGACGTTAGATGGAGCGGAATTTCCTTATATGGGTCCTAAGGGCACGTTTGCCGGAAGAGCACGCGCTCCTGTATACCAGAGCACTGAGAGGCTGAGCACAGACATTCATTCACTGATCAGAGCGAGAGCGTCGCGAAAAGTCACAAAAGAAGTGTGTTTTTGGTTGCCAGGGTAAGATAACCCTGCACAGATTACCAAAAAAAAAAACAGCATTAAGGGACCAGTGGATGGAGTTTATTTTTACAGAGCATCAACGGAGTTGTGCAAGTGTTTTTGTTTGTTCCCTGCATTTCGAAGATGCTTGTTTTACAAACAAGGCCCAGTTTGACGACGGATTTGCGTATCGTTTATTTCTTAAGGAAGATGCAATTCCAATGAAAAAGGGTCACGATCGTGTGTTGGAACCGCAGGCGGTGAGTAAAACTGTTTAAAATATCTCTGCCTCCTTGTTAGTGCGTCCGCCTCCCATGCCGGAGACCTGGGTTCGAGCCCCGCTCGGAGCGAGTCGTTGCTGCTGCTGCTCTCCATCAGTTTCAGCCTCGGGATCTGATTCTGGATCATAAATAAACGGCTGAATCTGACTGTAAGCCATGGTTTGTTTTGGATGATGTTTTTTTTTTTCCTCACGGTAATGTCACAACTTCCAAACGCTCTCAACGCAAAAGCCTACTGGCGCTCGTGATTCTTTAGCTCCACCCACACGTCACGCCTCCAGCCGGTCGTGTTTTTCCGGGAAAAATTGGTACATACTATCTTTCTCTTATGAATATAATAAAACTAAAGACTTTTTGGAGTTATGAAGGATGCAGTACTACTCTATAGGTACTCAAGATTAACAGGATATTGAGTGAAAACGAGCATATGCTAATATCTGGAGAACAACTGCGCTCTTAGTATGATGTTAAATTAGAACTATATTAAATGAAATAAACCGACCAGTGGCGGCTCGTGAATTTTAAAATAGAGGAGTCAAACTAATTGTTTTGGTCTGGGGATCCCTGCCAATTGTTATTATTATTATTTGCTTAACCACTTTAAAATGGCTTTTTGGCAGCTTTTAGTCAGAAACCGTAAAGAAAATATATTCAATATCGCTACTCATTATAAATACTTGGTAAATTATCAGCCCAGCCGCTCCGGGAGACGTTCAAACCATAGACTGTATAAAATCAGGTTCAAACTAATAGCACGTAATTTACGTCTCTATGATGGTTGGTTGATATACCAGAAGCATGACCAGAAGGGAGGCTAGCCTCCTCTATGATGTTACTTTTCTCAGCACTCGCAGCGCTGAAAGTGAACACTCGATGCTGATTGGTTCCCCTGGCCTCCCCCTCCCCTTCTCTTTCACTTAGCGGTTGTAATTACATCAGCAGATTCGGCACATTCGAGAAATAAAATTGGGTTATTTTTATTTTATTTTGTTCTTTTTGTCTTGCGGAATAAATGTAAACATTTTATGTAAAATATTGTGTATGTGTGTTTGTGTGAGTTCAATTATTTCTATCTGCACCAGTGGATCATGATTGGGAATGATTGGGAAAGATCACGTAACATTTAAACAGCCTTCTGTCTGTACTGCCTTCATTCACATGCTTGTTTTCATCACTTTCGCTTTAATTCTTTGGCACTGACTCCTTCTCTGAACTGAACATCCAATCAGAGCTCTCACTCTCGCTAAGGGACCTGACGTCCCAGGCACCGATGTTGAATCAGGCAAACTGCCACCAATGTGAGTCTGACGAGTGGAACACAACAAACAAACTAGCCCGACTGTTGCTTGCCATCGGCCCTTAACTGAAAATACTAATGTGCTCACAATGAACAGACATAAGTGTTTCTGCAATAATGTTTAAACTGGTAAAGGTACACATCAATCATAACAGAAACTGTCTGTCCCTTGTCAGATAAGTTTTAACTCTCACCCACCATCCCTCAAAAAAAAATTGTTCAGTGCAGTGTATCAAACTTTTGTATAATTTCAGATATAAAATCATAATAAAACAGAGAACAATACTATACTGCAGCATATTGTATAGTGTAGTTGCAAGATTAGTTATTTTGTTGTAATTCAGACAAAGATTGTAAATCAGTTTCACAACTATTAGAGAAAAAAGTAGAGTAGAGAGACTGACATTTAATCTGACAAGAAGAATTTTTGTACATTTATTTCATACTGTCCTTTTTGTCTTAGAAATTGTAAAAATTTGTTACACTCACAGTTGCACTAGTTTCTGTGTTCTTTATTGCACAGGAACCATTAGCTTTGGGGTGAAAGAGCTGACTACTTCATCACTTTCATGACAACACTGCCGAAATCAGGCATGGCAGTTTAATATGAGCTCAAATACTCCAATCTTAAATGTCAGTGAGCCAGTTACCATTTCATACAGTTCACAAATTCACAATGACATCTGGTTACGGCAGCTGTGTCCCTGCTGATGGATGTGTGTTTTTGTGTGAGCCAATACATCTTCAACCCTTCACACATCAAGTCTACCAAAAACAAGCCTGCAGAAATATCAGTCTTTTCTGTGGGTTTATATTAAATATATATTGAATTTAAGTGCACTTATTTAAAGTTAAAGGGTTAGTTCACCCAATAATCAAAATTATATAATTAATAACTCACCCTCATGTCGTTCCAAACCAGTAAGACCTCCGTTTATCTTTGGAACACAGTTTAAGATATTTTAGATGTAGTGTGAGAGCTCTCAGTCCTTCCATTGAAACTTGTGTGTATAGTCTACTGTCCATGTCCAGAAAGGTAAGAAAAAAATAATCAAAGTAGTCCATGTAATATCAGAGGGTCAGTTAGAATTTTTTGAAGCATCGAAAATACATTTTGGTCCAAAAATAGCAAAATAGCACTTAGTGTAAATAGCATATCACAAAAAAATGCTGCTATATGCACTTAGTGTAAATAGCCGCTGCCTTTTTTTGATTACTGCCAGACTAATGCCGTCGATGGAATGTTGCCAGATATTGCTATTACAATAAACAAAAAACATATAGATATAAACAAAAACATAAAATATAAACCAAAATTATTTAAAATATTTTGGAAATTAGATAAGATAAAGTTATCTGCAACTTCCTACTTCATTAACTTTCTAAAGTGTCAAATCAAGTGGAAAAACGAGTCAAAACACGTATAATATCTGGATCTGGCAACACGTAGCCTGCCTCTTATGCTCTCGCTCACAACCAGGGTTCTAAATTAACACCCGCCAAATTCGGGTTAAAATTCATTTTGGCAGGTGTTAATAACAACTTACTAGCCAGTTTGGCCAGTGATGCATGAGTCTCTGTTCTCTGTCATTTATCCCCCTGGCAGCACTTCCTGCATTTCCCATGAACACTGTGCTGCAATGCTACACGATGACATTTCATATGCCCATTGGCTGCACACAGTTTGCAGTGAAACCAGTGCAAGAAACTATGGAAACAAACAGTGCATCCATCAGAAAACACAAGTAAGAAGAACGAACAGAGCCAGAGCGGGGAGCATAGACTGAAAGAGGAGGGTGTCAGTTATTATAGAAAAAAGTTAAGAGTAAACTAAATGCGGCAGTGGTTGGGACAGATTTCTGGGGGGGAGAAGAGGAACGAAGCGGGGGATGATGATATCGACAAAGAAACAAAGAAAAATTAATGCCAAATGCCTGACGGGTTGTGAATGGCTTGTATTTTATCATGAGAATGTTGTAATGTTTTGTTAGGATGTTGTTGTATGCATTGTGCTTTATATGTTTTTCATGCCAACAATGTTAATAAAATGATCAAAACTATTCAGTAGCACTCATAATTAAAAAAAATTGGCTAGTGGAAATTCTGACACATTGGCTGGTGATCAAAAAAGTTAATTTAGAACCCTGCTTACAACTCTCCAAAGACTCCAAAGACTTGTTCACATTTTCATACCATGGATAATAACGGTGGCCGTATAATAGCGCTGCAACAGAAAACACCAGCAAATAGAAAAAGCACCAGCAAATCAAGAAAACATCATAAATTTGACAACACACACACTGCAAATTCTAACAATACAATCAATCATGTGGAATCAGTTTTATGAATTGGCATGACGTCATAGGCGGGTGACGTAGCAACCACGAAGCAATAAAAGCATGTGAGGTGGAACGAGCGTCAGCTTTCTGTCATTCAGCGAGTCTCTGTGTGTGTGTCAGTTACAAAGCATTACGTGTCTGTCAGTCTTATTTACTGTTGTCTGTCATACAAAGTTGCACAAGAACAACATGGCAAGAAAGGCTGATAGTAAGATTAAACATTTGGCGAAAGTGGATTTTCCTCCCTGCTCTCGCTACACCACGAGCGGGGATACACACAGTTTGTGCGTGTTCTGCTTGGGAGCGTAGAACGCAGAGACGGCTCTCGAAGGAGCTGACTGTCCACACTGTGAACAGCTTCCCCTGCGTATGCTCCGCTCTTGGAGGGCTCTCTTTGAGGAGATAGTTTTCACAAGCATTTCTCGTGGTGCTGGCCCCACTTTCACCGAGGCAGAGTGACAGCTGCACTCATGGGGATTGCAATTGGATCTGGTGGAGGGAATGCATACGGCGAGTCCCTATCTTCGTCCTCACCTGCCAGACCCAGTGTTCGCTCTCAGGGATTTGAAGCGCACTTCGGTGCTATGGATGACGAGGGCGTTGATGAATCGGCCTGTCAATCACCACAGTATGAGGAGTTGTTGGAGTTGATAACCCATGCGGTAGCCAAGTTAAACATTGATTGGCGCGCCGAGAAAAAAGCCGAACCACAGAAGAGTAAATTAGATGAGCGGTTTTTACGATCTTGGCCAACACCTCCCCGCTGGAGCCTGCACTTTTTCCCCATCTCAACCACCTGTGTGGGTGAAACAATTCTCGTCCCGTTCATTTGTCTCTAATTATTATGGCAATGTGGCACAGTTGATGATTATAGATATAAATCAATGCCCCGGGTAGAAAAGACGCGAGCTATCTGTCTCCCGATGCAGCATCATCATTAAAGACTCCGGTCTTGCCTTCCAACCCACTACAAACCGCATCAGTGCTGGTTGGCAAGGGGTACGCTGCAGCAGGTCAGGCTGGTTCATGTCTGCATACGATGTCTGTGTTACAGGCATACCAGGCTGATCTGCTAAGAGCTAGATGAAGGCGAGGAAGTTAAAGAGGAAAATATTTCTGAGTTCAGGAAAATATTTCTGAGTTGAAGAAGACTGCTGATTTAGCGCTCTGCGTCACCAAGGAGACCGCCCGTGTGATTGGGTGGTCCATGGCAGCCCTGGTGGTGGCAAAAAGACATCTGTGGTTGACCCTGTCTGATTTAAAAGAGAAAGTCTCTTTATGGACGCGTCCCGCTTGCGCTTTTTGGTCTGTTCAGTGACGCCATCAATTCTGTCGTCGACAGATACCAGGAGGCTCGTAAACAGGCGGCAGCATTCCAGAAGTTCCTCCCTCACTGTCTCTAGCTCAAGCCATGTACCAGCTTCTGGTTGGTTGGTCCTGACAACCAACATCAAACAGCAGGACCGCTGAGAGTGACCCCTACTGGGGAAGAGCGGGGTACACCGCATTACATGGTGTCCATCTCTTCTCAAAGCCCTCAACAGCAGCTAGTTCAGTTGTTTCCTGCTGGTCCTCTGCTTCAGGGCACTAAGCTAGCAGCTCAAAGTACATCAGAGACCAGCCTCGAGAGACTGGTTCCCTTAGTAGACTATTTAGCAGCGTGGCAGCTACTGTCAAATGTGCCTCGTTGGGTCCTGCAGACTGTAGAAAAAGGTTATCGAATTCAATTCCACCACCACCTTTCAACGGAGTCTTTCCTACACTAGTGGACCCTGAGCAGGTTCTGATAATGGAACAAGAACACTCATCACGACAGAGTCCGCGTTCTACAGCCAACACTTAGTTCCAAAGAAGGATGGGGGGGGGGGGTTGCATCCGATTTTAGATCTGCATCAGTTAAACTGCTCAGTCATGCAACTGAAGTTCAAGATGCTTACTATCAGGCAGGTTGTGTCTCAGATCAGGTCTGAGGACTGGTTTGTCAAAATAGATCTAAAAGATGCTTATTTTTTATCTCCATCGTTTCCAATCACAGGAAGTTCCTGAGGTTTGCTTTCAGGGGCGAAGTTTAGCAGTATCGGGTTCTTCCCTTTGGCCTAGCACTCTCACCCCGAACTTTCACGAAGTATTTGGATGCTGCGCTTGCTCTACTGCGACTCCAGGACATCCGCATAATAAATCATATCAACGATTGGTTGATTTTGGCTCAATCAGAGCAGATGGTGGTTCGACATCGAGATTTCATTCTTGACCATATAAAAAAGTTGGGGTTAAGATTAAATGCCAAGAAAAATGTGCTTTTTCTATTTCAGAGGACCACTTATCTGGGCGTGGTGTGGGATTCAACAGCGATGCAGGCACGTCTTTCCCCTGCTCGTATCGAGTCGATCCTCAGAGCAGTCAAGAGAGTCAGAGAAGGCCAGTCACTCACTGTCAAGCAGTTTCAGAAACTATTTGGGTTATTGGCAGCTGCGTCCAACGTTTTACCTCTTGGCCTGCTGTACACAAGACTGTTCACAGAGGTGGCTTAAGACCAAGGGGTTCTCCCCGAGGGGAAACCCACTTCACATGATCAAGGTCATGCGGCAATGCCTACTTGCCTTAGACATGTGGAGGAAGCCTTGGTTCTTGTCTCAGGGCCCAGTGCTGGGAACTCCTTGTTGCCGTGTAATGCTAGCGACAGATGCGTCCCTCACTGGTTTGGGTGCAGTCATGAGTGGCCACCCTGCCCGCGGTCTGTGGAGTGGTCACCATCTGACATGGCATATCAACTTTCTAGAGATGCTAGCAGTATTTCAAGCATTGAATCATTTTTTCCCAGACCTAAGAGGTCACCATGTGCTGGTGCGCCCTCGACAACACATTGGTGGTCTCTTACATCAACCACCAAGGAGGTCTGTGTTCACGACCCCCGTACAAGCTGGTGCGCCAGATCCTGGTGAGATGCCAGGGCAAACTCCTTTCGTTAAGAGTAGAACATATTCCTGGGCATATGAATGTGGGAGCAGACATCCTGTCGAGGCAGGGGCCGGGCCCTGGGAATGGATGCTTCAACCCGAGGTGGTGAAGCAGATATGGACTATATTTAGTCAGGCTCAGGTGGCTCTGTTTGCAACTCAGATGACATCGCACTGTCCCCTCTGGTTCTCTCTAGTTCATCCAGCTCCTCTGGGACTGGACGCTATGGTGCAGACTTGGCCAAGGCTTCGTCTGTACGCTTTTCCCCTGATCACTCTGCTCCCAGGAGTTCTGGTGAGAGTGCATCGGGACATGGTCCATCTTCTATAAGTAGCCCCTATAAGTCTGATCTCGCTCCTCGACGGCTCTACATAGGAGATTCCTGTCAGGAGGGATCTCCTCTTACGGCGATTCTTTTTCACCCCTACCTGGAGCTATGGAAGTTATGGGTGTGGCCCTTGAGGGGGCACATCTCGTAGCTTCTGGTCTCTCAAGCAAGGTTGTTGAGACCATTTTCCAATCCAGAGCTCCCTCAACGAAAACTTAAATTAAAATTTCTGAAACTAAAATTTTAAGTTGTCCCAACTTATGACTAAGGTAACCAGCTTCGGCAGATTTTTGAGTTTACTCAACCTAAATATCAATTAGTTGTACAAACTTTTGTGCATATTTCATCAACATAATATATTAAGTTAAGTGAACTTTTAGTTAAACTTCCAATCTTGTGTTTAGTTGACAAGAAATATATTTTTGAAATGATAAAAACATAAGTTTATTAAACCTGATAATTGAAGTTGCTTTAAAAAAAAAAAAGTTGAAAAAACTTAAGTTTAAGGCAACCAGCTTCCGAAGGTTTTTGAGCTCTCAACTTTTTTTTTTTTTTTTTGGTTTTGACAGTGCAGCTTCAGAACTTTAGGTTTTACTCAGGCAGTTTAAAGTTCAGCACAAAACTTTCTATCCAATATGAGTGAATTAATTAAATAATCACAATTTTTTTTATTTCATCAATATGATTTTTTTTTTTTTTTTTTGTAGAACAGCAAAAGTTTAAAACACAAACCAAATCAAGTCATTTAATTCGCAATAAAATAATTACAATAGAAAGTTTTTTTCAAGTTAAGAGCTTATTTGTCACATTTGTGTTGCAAAATTAAAAACTTCTACACAGTTGATTAAATTGGGAAAGCATCAAATAAAAACTATCACAAAATTCAAGTCCAAAATAATGTGCAAAAATAACAATGGGTCCAGTCAAAAATGTATTGGCTTTCATATCTGTTTCATATCTATCACAAGCAATATAAAATTAACTGCAATGGTGATAAATGTGTGTGCATAGCAACAAAGAGTTTGTGGCTCACTGTCTTTTGGTTCTGCATTTTGAATAATGATATTTGCTTTAAAGTCTGTAATGGAAAAGCTTTTTTGCGTTTTTGACTTCTGTAACCACTGGATGATGAAATCAGATGCAATCTTAAAAACCACACTGGCTAAAAGGGCACCTTAAAGTTTCATGTTTTTTTTTGTTTTTTTAATGGCTCCTTGTATGTTTGGAATAATAGGGTGTTTTACAAATTTTCGTTCATTATCTGGCTCGGCTAAGTGTTCATCTTCAGTTTTCTCTTCACAGCAGTTCAGTCAGTGTACTGTATGAGTAAATTAATTACTCCGGGCTATTGGTTTGTTTGAACTCAGAGGGAGTGTCAGCCACATTAAAAAAGTTAACAGTGAATTCATTTGTGAATTAATGCGTATTGGAGACGCGTGCCGTTCAAAACGATTCAGTTCGATTTGGTGAAATGGTTCAAAAAGATCCGGTTACATCGAATGATTCATTCACGAACCGGATATGACAAACTGCTTTGTTTTAAACTCTCTCACAACAGACACGGAAGAGAAGACAATGCTGAATAAAGTCGTAGTTTTTGCTATTTTTGGACCAAAATGTATTTTCGATGCTTCAAAAATTCTAACTGACCCTCTGATGTCACATGGACTACTTTGATGATGTTTTTCTTACCTTTCTGGACATGGACAGTATACCGTACACACAGCTTCAATGGAGGGACTGAGAGCTCTCAGACTAAATTAAAATTATCTAAAACTGTGTTCCGAAGAAAAATGGAGGTCTTACTGGTTTGGAATGACATGAGGGTGAGTTATTAATAACATAATTATGATTTTTGGGTGAACTATCCCTTTAAAGTACTATCTAAAAGCAAGCAAGTTGGTTAAACGAATATCAAATAAAAACACAAAATAAAAAAAACTATGAATTTAAGCTTTAAAATAGCTCTTAAGTTATTTGCATTTTTAAAACATACAGATTTATAGTACACCTAGCAAACATATGCGCATACATTTAAAATAAGTTAAATGAAGGAAATACATCTTTGAGACAAAAACACACAATCTTATCTTATACGGTTACATTTGTTTTTACTTTTTTTTATTAATACACTTATAACTTAAATAACCTTATTCAAAACTCAAGGGCACCCACACAACTGTACAAAATGAACATATTATAAACAAATAAAGAAAACATTATATCCTTAACAATAATTCAATCCTTTTACTTAATATATATTAAACAGTGCTTACCTTAGTCATGATACTGTCGGAAAAAAAAGCCACCGAATGACTTAAAGACTTCTCGAAGACGAAGCAGGAGAGGTTGAACTGACCAGTTTGGAGCCACCTAAGAAGTTGTACAGAAGCACATATTGTGAAAAATACCATTCAGATCTTACTGTTAATTATTCTCATAGCCTGCATAGAAAATTACCTGCCAGGGCGATTGCACTGTCGTGAAAAAAAAAAACCTTGCGCTCGTCTGACCATTCTCAGGTAACTCGAAGATGAAGCAGGAAAACTGAAATGACTAACTTGTCGCCACCTACACTGTGTAAATATGTGCATATTGTGAACAAATTTCATTCAAATCATGGCTTAAATTGATACACAAAGAACCACCACTTGAGTGATAAAAAGTGAAGTGACATTCAGCCAAGTATGGTGACCCATACTCAGAATTTGTGCTCTGCATTTAACCCATCCGAAATACACACACACACTGTGAGCACACACCCGGAGCAGTGGGCAGCCATTTATGGTGCGGCGCCCGGGGAGCAGTTGGGGGTTCGATGCCTTGCTCAAGGGCACCTAAGTCGTGGTATTGAAGGTGGAGAGAGAACTACATGCACTCCCCCCAACCACAACTCCGTCCGGCCCAAGACTAGAACTCACAACCCTTCGATTGGGAGTCCAAACCTCTAACCATTAGGCCACGACTTCATAACAATGACGGACCAACGTTAACTGGGCACCGCCTGAGGCAACTCTAAAACGGCCTACAAAAGCACATATTTTGAACAAACATATTTCAACTCTTATGGTAAATATTATATAGAGAACAGCACCTACCGGAGAGATTAACTTACACTGTCAGGCAGAAAAAATAGGCGACGTCTGACCTGAGGCGACAATAAGACCAGGCGGTAAAATTTAATTGACTAACTTGCCGCCACCTATTTTGTACAAAAGCGTATATTGTGAACAAACTTCATTTAAATCATATCGTGAATTGATACACATAGAACTACACTTACCAGATCGATCACAATGAGGGAATAAACAGACACCGCTTAAGGATACTCGAAAATGAAACAGGAGAAATTAAAATGACGTTGTTTATAAAAAAAGTGTTTCGAACTGCACATTCTCATCAGCCTTTGTGGGCAATACTAATAACCAATTTAAAGTTGTTAGTTGTTCTAACATGAAATATTAATTTGGTGTAAAAAATGTATCTAAATTTCAATTTAACTAACATTTCGGTGTTATCTCAACTTTTTTAAAGGGGGGGTGAAATGCTCGTTTTCACTCAATATCCTGTTAATCTTGAGTACCTATAGAGTAGTACTGCATCCTTCATAACTCCGAAAAGTCTTTATTTTTATTATATTTATAAGAGAAAGATAGTCTGTACCGATTTTTCCCGGAAAAACACGAGCGCCTAGAGGCATGACGTGCGGGCGGAGCTAAAGAATCACGAGCGCGAGTAGGCTTTTGAGTTGAGAGCATGTGGAAGCTGTGACACAGATCCAGAGGCTGAAATTTAACAAGAGCAGCATCAGCAAAGGCGGTATGTACTGAAACTGTATATATTTGCTTAGCGGTTTTGGAAAATGACTAAGTTCCACTTTGTCGTCTTTTTTTTTTTTTTTTTTTTAAGCTGTACATGTGGAAACAGTTTGATGACAACATCGCATGTTCTTTACTTGATGTGCTTACGCGCTGATAGCTAAGTTAACAACACAGAGATATTTGAAGCAGTTTTACTCACCGCATGTGGTTCCAACACACAATCGTGACCCTTTTCCGTTGGGACTGCATTATCCTTAAGAAATAAACAATGTGCAATCCGAAATGCAGGGAACAAACAAAAACACTTGCACAACTCCGTTGATGCTCTGTAAAAATAAACTCCATCCACTGGTCCCTTAATGCTGTTTCTCTTTTGGTAATCTGTGCAGGGTTGTCTTGCCCTGGCAACCAAAAACACGCTTCTTTTGTGACTTTTTGCGACGCTCTCGCTCTGATCAGGCTGTGCTCAGCCTCTCAGTGCTCTGCTATACGGGAGCGCTATAAATTCCACTTAGGACCCATATAAGGAAATTCCGCTCCATCTAACGTCACACAGAGCCATACTCGAAAAAAACTTTCCGAAACTTGTGACAAACCGGAAGAGGTTTTTTTGGAACAAAAATACTCCTTCAAACGTACAACTTAATTTTTTTAACTTTGTCCATGTTTAGCATGGGAATCCAACTCTTTAACAGTGTAAAAAACTCAGTATGCATGAAATAGCATTTCACCCCCCCTTTAATGTTAAATTGTTGAATTAACTTTAAAAACTGAGTTTGAATTACAAACTGTAAGTTGGATTTTTTTACAGTGTATACTGCGTTTGTTTTCTTCCCTTGTGAGCATACAACTCCAATGCGCATGTACTTAACCACTATAACCCATATTTGCTAAATAAATAAATAAAAATAATCACACCAATCGCACACTTAAATATCAGACCACAAAGATTGAATGTTAAACTCAAAATGTATTTATATTCATTTTCAGAACCAGGTGAATTTCCCTTTCAAAATGTCCTCATAGTCCAAATAAAATAACTGAACAGTACCCCAGGGTTTTTTCTCTACTTATATGTCTCAATTTTGTGGTACCACAATGATGGCGCGCTTGTTGGAGCTCAGTTGAAATATTTCCAAAGAATATTGTCTGTACTCACAGTTCCTTGTTAAAACAGGAAGATTGGTTTTATATTCAGACATTTGGACTTCCGCGTTCAATAACTTTGTTAATATGCACTTGAAAAAGCCACATGATGAGCACAAATCAGAACACATTTTTATGTCAAACTCGACATTTTAAAGAAGGGAAACCAGAACTGCGTCAGACGACACTTTGGGGGAAGCCCCTCAGCGTAGCGCCTCTGAAGTATAAATGAGACTGAGCCAATCTTGATTGGTGTCGCGTCATGACATAATGTGTGACGCCATATGCGGAAGCTATAAGAAGGACGCCGGCACACAACAGAGACAGCTTCTGTGATGAAGCAAGCACTCCCAGGCAGGGGGAGGTGTGGCGAAGGGATGCAGTTCTCATTCCCCTTCTCATGGAACAATGGTTACAGTCATAACCCGAGACGTTCCCCTTCGAGGGAACATCGAACTGCGTCGAACGACACTTTGGGGGAAATGAGTACCCACTATGCCACAACGAGCCCTGCCTGTCCTAGTGTGAAGCTGCGTACAGGCACACTTAGGACGAGAGCACAAGGGTGCCAGGTGTCGATGGAATGTACAGGCTGTAAAATCTAATAAAAGTGTGAGGAGTGGCCCATCCTGGTGCATCACAGACCTCCTGGATGGGGGCCCCTGAGAGGAGGAATCTAGAGGATGCCATGTCTCTGGTAGAATGAGCCCTCATGGCCAGAGGTGAAGGCAAATTATGCACCTGGTAGGTCATAGATATAGCTTGGACAATCCAGTTGCTAATGGTCTGTTTGGAAGCAGGAAGCACCTTCTTGGGCAACCCGAAACAGACTAACAACTGGTCTGACTTCCGCCATGAGGAGGACCTCTGGATATATATTTTGAGAGCTCTGACAGGGCAGAGCAGGTGAAGTCTCTCCTCATCCGCCATCACGTGAGGTGGAGGATGAAAAGCCTGCAGAACCGTTGGCCGTGCCACATTAGACGGCACCTTGGGCAAATAGCCTGGCCTAGGAAGTAGGATGGGTTTGATGTCACCTGGAGCAAACTCCAGGCACCCGTCAGATATAGAGAGTGCCTGGAGATCTCCTAACCTCCTCAGAAAAGTAATGGCCAACAAGAAAGCCACCTTAAGGGAAAGGTTCTTGGCCTCAGCCGACTCCAGCGGTTTGAAGGGGGCCTCAACCAACACTCCGAGAACTACCGCCAGGTCCCAAGTGGGAACCCTGGTACGAGCTGCAGGTCTCATCCTCCAAGCCCCACACAGTAAACGTACAACCCAAGGCTGTCTCCCCAGAGGCCGTCCAGGAGTAATATTATATCTGACAACCATACTCGGGCTGGCCACATTGGGGCTACAAATAATAGACTAATTCCGTTGTGACGAACCCTCTCTAGAACTCCCGAGAACATAGCGATCGGGGGAAAGGCATACAGACGCATTCTCAGCCCCATCTGTACCATGGCATCCAACCCAAGTGTGTGAGGGAGAACCACAGTGGACATATCGTCTCCCGAGACGTGAATAGATCCACTTCCACTGGGCCGAACCTCTGACATATTGACTCCACCACCTTGGGATGGAGTCTCCATTCCCCGGGCCTCAGCCCCTGCCTCGACAGGATGTCTGCTCCCTGATTCTGATTCCCTGGGATGTATGTTGCTCTGAAAGACAACATTTTCCCCTGGGACAACAAGAGGGTCTGATGCGCCAGTCTGCATAGAGGGTGAGACCTCAGACCCCCTTGATGGTTTATATAGGCCACCACCGACATATTGTCCATTCTCACAAGGACGTGATGACCCTTGAGATCCAGCAGGAAGCTCCTCAGAGCTCGGAACACCGCCAACATTTCCAGGCAGTTTATATGCCAGGAGGAATGATGGTCCTGCCATAGACATCTCGTAAAGCGGCCGTCCATGACCGGCGCCCCAGCCTGTGAGGGAGGCATCTGTCGAGACGGCTTTCCGGCGACATGACGGTCCCAGCACGGGACCTTGGGACAGAAACCAAGCTCTCTTCCACATAGATAGGGAACGAAGGCATCGGCGCGTAACCCTGATCATGTGTAATGGGTTTCCCCTCGGGGAGAACACCTTGGTTTTCAACCACCACTGCAAGGGCCTCATGTGCAGGTGACCGAATGGAATGATATTGGATGCTGCTGCCATGAGACCTAACACTCTCTGGAATGTTTTACAGTGATGGCCTGGCCTAGCTTTATCCTGGTCACCGTGGCCAGGATGGATTCGATCCGTGCAGGAGACAATTGTGCCCGCATCATGACCGAATCGCACACCACTCCCAGGAACGTGGTTCTCTGGGCTGGTGCCAACATGCTCTTTTTCGTGTTGAGTCTCAACCCCAGGCTCTGGATGTGGGCAAGGAAAATATCTCGATGCCGACCTGCGAGCTCTTGTGACTGGGCTAGAATCAGCCAGTCATCGATATAATTGCGAACCCTGAGACCCTGAAGCCTCAGTGGTGCTAGAGCTGCATCCATACATTTTGTAAATGTGCGAGGAGAGAGAGCTAGGCCAAACGGCGAAGGCGAACCTCAGGAACTTCCTGTGAGATGGAAGGATGGAAATGTGGAACTATGCGTCCTTCAGATCTATCGTGACAAACCAATACTTGGATTGGATTTGGTTCACGATGATGGGAATAGTGAGCATCTTGAACTTGAATCTCCTCAGAGACTGATTCAAGTGCCTGAGATCTATTATTGGACGCAACCCCCCATCCTTCTTATGACTGGGCTAGAATCAGCTGGTCATCGATATAATTGAGAACCCTGAGACCCTGAAGCCTCAGCAGTGCTAGAGCTGCCTCCATACATTTTGTAAATGTGCGAGGAGAGAGAGCTAGGCCTAACGGCGAAGACGAACCTCAGGAACTTCCTGTGAGATGGAAGGATGGAAATGTGGAACTATGCGTCCTTCAGATCTATCGTGACAAACCAATCCTCGGATTGAATTTGGTTCACGATGATGGGAATAATGAGCATCTTGAACCTGAATCTCCTCAGAGACTGATTCAAGTGCCTGAGATCTATTATTGATCGCAACCCCCCATCCTTCTTGGGAACTAAGAAGTAGCGGCTGTAGAACAGGGACTCTCTGTCTGGAGGAGGAATACGTTCTATAGTTTCCTTTACCCACAGAGAGTTTAATTCCCCCAAAGATATTACTATAGTTAGAACGGGGGGTTGGACACGCGAGATAATTGTGGTTTGTTCCACAATTTACACAACTTGTTGTGTTAATCGGGAAAGAATGGTAAACACAGATGATGAGGTTGCTCTCTGTGCTGCAGGAAACGCTCGTCCAACTTGCTTTTAATAAGCGTTTCCTGCCTCTCATGTGGCCAACTGATATTAAGATGGGCCACTGCATGAGAGACAACCTCCACCAGCTCCTCATATGCGGGGACTAGGGGTGGAGAGTCATGCCCAAAATCCCCGCCTTCAATGCTGAGCACTTCTACTTCCTCGGGAGCAGACAGCTCAGACACCGTGCTCTCCACTCGTGCAGAAGAAGCTGCGGGGCGGGCTTCCGCATGAGGCGAGAGAGCATCGGAACTGGCAGATGAATTGCGAGAGCATGCCTCGGCAGTCTCGGGATCCCCTGCCAGAACCATCTGCGAACCCCATGAAGAGCAGGCCATCCTCACTGAAAACAGACAGACTGGAGTGCAGCACACAGATTGGTAATCTCTAACAATCTTCCCAAGCAGCCCCCTCTAGAGCTGCCCGTGCATGCTGCACTCCCAAATACTGCACACCCATACGGTGTGTGTCCCCACCTGTGATACAACGTGGGCAGGGATGCACACACCTCGTGAAACTGCTTGTGCTCGCCATAATAATACTTGTGACTGTTAGACAATACAACACCAAATAAGACAAAAAAGACAAAGAGCGCTTGCTGAAGAACAGAAAGCTGTCTCTGTTGTGTGCCGGCATCCTTTTTATAGCTTCCGCATATGCCGTCACATATTACGTCATGACGCAACACCAATCAAGATTGGCTCATTTTCATTCATACTTCAGGGGCGCTACGTAGAGGGGCTTCCCCAAAAAGCGTAGTTTGACGCAGTTCGTTGTTTCTTTTAAAAATAAATTAAAACACAACTGTTTTTATTTATTTGCCTCCTAATGAACAAGAACTATGTTGATTTGTTGGTTTTCACAATGACATTATTTATTTCAATAGGTTTTGAAAGCATGGGTCAACTTCTCTGAAGCAAGTTGGAACATCTTGTCTGGACCCTACCAAACATACTACAGCCCATGTCTTGTTGTTTTATTCACCTCTGTTTATTCTGATTTTAAGTATGATAAAGACTTAACAGTGTAACAGTGTTCTCCAGGTGTTGAATAAAAAAAATGGCTGAACTCTTTTCTGTTTTTCTGTTTTATGACATCTTTGTTTAACAGTAAACTCACAATTCATGTGCATTGATTGATGTTTACATTCCTGTGGAAATGTCACTTTGCATGGTACTGAATCTATCAGATTATTGACAAGTACTCAGAAATCATGCAAACACATTTTGGATGAACATTTCTAAAACTAAGGCAAAACTTTCTTCAAGATGGTTTATAAGAATGTGTGCTTCACATATATATTACATTTGTACCATCACTGTTTTTATGGATTTCCACAATTACTTTTCCACAATCCACTTCAACAGCTTTTGAAAGAAGGAACCTAGTGCTAAGTTGCAAAATATTTATTTGACACTCAATGACATACATTAAGTCTTTAATGTACAAGTATTTAGTATAGATGTTCAAAAAGTACAGTACCATAACTGTTTTCAATTTCTCAAATACAGAGTCTCAAAACAAAACAAGCTGCTAAATAATTATCTGACCCTCTTCATCATATCAGGAGTACTGAAAGTACAATTATTTGCTCTAAAAGATACATTTGCAGCGTCCCTGTATTATACTATATATTTTTCTTCATAGAGACACCCCCTTAAGGTCAATAACTTTTTAAAAGAGGCTCACAATGTTATAAAACAAGTAGCTAAATAATTATCTGACCCTCTACAACACATCAGAAGTCTTGAAAGTACAAGTATTTGCTCTAAAAGATACATTTACATCATATCTGTATTATACAGGTGCATCACAATACATTAGAATTTCATGGAAAAGTTCATTTATTTCAGTAATTCAACTCAAATTGTGAAACTTGTGTATTAAATTCAATGCAAACAGACTGAAGTAGTTTAAGTCTTTGGATATTTTAATTGTTATGATTTTGGCTCACATTTAACAAAAACCCACCAATTCACTATCTCAACAAATTAGAATACTTCATAAGTACACATTTTTAGTGAATTGTTGGCCTTCTGGAAAGTATGTTCATTTACTGAACATGTAATCAATACTTGGTAGGGGCTCCTTTTACTTTAATTACTGCCTTAATTCGGCGGGGAATGGAGGTGATCAGTTTGTGGCACTGCTGAGGTGGTATGGAAGCCCAGGTTTGGTCTTCAGCTCATCTGCAATTTTTGGTCTCCTTTTTCTCTTCTTCCTCTTGACAATAGCCCATAGATTCTCTATATGATTCAGGTCTGGTGAGTTTGTTGGCCAGTCAAGCACACCAACACCATTGTCATGTAGCACAGAAGATTCACAAATGCATACAAAATCGTCCCCTTGGAATTATAAGGTTCTATCTGCGTTCTGAGTAGTTTTGAGATATTGAGCTTTAAAGTTTTTGTGTTACATAGACTTCTGTAGATATAACCTTTTTGCTTTTTAAAAAAAAAAAAATCCCAAAAATGTACAGAACTTAAAATAAAACATCAAATAATGTAAATAAATTGTCACAGAATAAGAATATGTGAATAACTAAATTTTGACAAAAATGTCAGATAGAACCTTATAATTCCAAGGGGACGATATAAATGAGTAAATTACAGTGCCCTGTAATGAGTTATTGGTATAGGCAATTGAGCTATTTTTCATAATCAATAAAATTTAGTGTAACTGTCATTAGAGATATATATTAATCATATTCCTGATTAATTATTCAATTTGCCTATATATCATTTGAGTTAATTATTATGTACAACCCAGTGCGGCTATATTTTATTGGTGGAGAATGTGGGCATTTCAAACGTCATTTTGTGAGCAATCAATCTGTGTATATGGTTTTTAATAATTTCTGCACGTGCGCTATGAAATTATGTACTTGTGAGATAAGTCGCAAGACGCAAAATCACTCCTAACTGACTGAGGCAAAAAGCTGATCAGTCAGCACGTTAGGTATTTAGAAACTTAACAGTATAGTCACTGTTATTTTTAATGAAAGTAAACTGCAGTATAACGTTAAAAGTCTCCTGTTAAGAAAGACCAATATCTTTTTACCATGAGAACATTTTAATATAAATAATTAAAAGATGAAGAAATCTTTTATTAGTTGCAACATGTAAATCTGAACATGACCGATGTTCCTCTGATTCAGTTAAAAAGGCCTTGCTTATTAAATATTGTTATTGAATTTGTGGTAAACCACAGTGATATTAAAAAATAAACGATAAAAACTCCTGGTCTAAAATTGCCTTAGCTACCCGATTTCTAAACCTAAAACATTTAAATCATAAGTGCTATTTTGATAAATGTTTATGGGAGTTCAACAGATGTAAAAATTCCTGTTTTTCACATTTGTGTCTTGGCAGTGAAACGAATCCTGTCCTTACGCTCTTGTGCAGTATACTTGTGTATACTTGTATAGTTTGTTACTTGTGATTTTTGATGCAGAAAATCAGCCTGACAAACGATCAGAGTCTAAGTCCTATTGAAATTGTAATTCCGCTATCTAAACATCAGAGGGAACTCGTGGTTTAGAAGTTTCAAGTTATGCCCTGCTTTCTGATTCCAGCTTGCATGAGTGCAAGTCCGCCATCCCGTGGCCGTTTCAGATAATGCGCTCTAATTGCTAATCTCTATTTCCCCTTGTGATTTATTGAATTAGCTGTCTAAATTCTCGATAATTATTTGCATTTACAGCTTTGCTCTGGCGAATATTATTACAGGGAAACAAAATAATTGTCCCTTCCTTTGACTGTTTACATTTACTCTGAGTTTGGTTCAAACATGATTTGAATTAAAATGTAATTGTTTAATAGTGGAAATCTAGATACTGATTGACCCACTTAGAAGGTAAGCCATCTAGTGGCAGTCTCCTGTTAAATCGACTAACAGATCTCTGTCTTTTCCATTCTGTTTTGAATTGCATGTCCACTTTTACCCTTTTTGATTAATTTCACCCTGTTTGATTAATTTCATAATTATTAATGATATCTTACAGCTATCATTGGTTATTATAGGATATTATTCAGATTTTCCTTTTTAATTCTTACATGCTTATTTTAAATTTTGATTTAAACCAGCTTTGAATTTTTAATTTGAATTAAGTTTTCTGCTCGCCAGGTTAAGCACAGAGAGGCAGAACTTCCCCCCCTTGTGGTGAAAACCAGCTACTTCTTCTCCCTTGTTTCATTCCTGTCTTTTATTTTGATTTTTATTATTTTTCTTCTCTCTTTTGGCTTAGGTTATTTTGATAATTACCATTATTATCATAATTCCTTTGTTTTGTTTTATCATTATTAGGTAAAGCTGTTACCTCTCATTTCTACATATATATTTACTCAATTGATGTTAAACAAACAAAACCTTAATTAACTTTACGTTTCTTTTGTTCATCCTTTGTGTATTTGATTGTAGAACTCCCTTGGTGATTGGACCGTCATCTCAGGTTTCCAGTGAGCAAGGCTGCCCGACCGGTGCCCGACCACTGGCTGCGAGTGAAACTCGGTTCCTCTTGTCTCTGACCGTTAGCAGCACGCAGTGGAGACATCAGCAATTTGGCACTCCAAAGGTTGTGTTAAAAGTCACAAGCTGTTCGACAGGGCGCAACGCCAGAGTAACGGAGGACCGGGGACACTGCGGTTGGGTGTTTAGGGAGCGCCGGAGAGGTTGACCAAGCCACTGGGACCGGCGACCCAAAAACAGCCGATCCCCACCGTCCAGGACACAAAGCCCTGACAGCCAGCAGTGGAACCAGCGCCCCAGACCACTGCATGATACACAAAACATGCTGAGTGCACAGAAAAATATTGTGGGTTGTGCACCGTCTAACATCACAATGCCAGGGCTTGTAATGCCACGGAGCAAAAGGCTGATAACCATGACGCAGCATGTGCTGCACCAAGCAGCACCAGAGCCACTGACAAGACAATGAAGCAAGTGTCATGCCAGAAGCAAGATGTGGCAAAACATGAGCCAGGGCGAGCTAAACCCAGTCGCCCCCCACTAAGCAAAGAGGCTGCCCTGTCCAACCAAAGACAGCTCTCGTTTGTTTCTTTCTCCCCTTTCTCTCTCTCTCTCCCTATTATCTGTACCAGGATGCTGCTGTGGTTTGCCGTGCTGTGCTGTCAGCCAAAGAGAGGACCACTGAGACTACTGATCACCGACGACAGGGCACACTACCCCAGCACTGTAACCGGATGTGGAAAAGCAACACCCACACCAAAACACACATTCCAGATGTGGTGGCCTACCACGACAGCGACACACAGCTGTGCCTGGCCCCAACCATGCACATGTGTACTTTGAACATTCATTCAAAGACATTCATTATTCATTAGCCTTAGCAAACCCTTCCTCAGACACAACGCTGAAGGAATCTTCGGGTTGAAACCCCGGGTCAGCAATACACGCTGCCCTGCCGAAGCAAAGCCTCTTACACAAGTCACAGAAATGCAAGCAGAGATTGTGGTTGACAGATGGCTCGTCAACACTCCTGTGTGCTCAGCTACACTGACCTACGACCAGCATGACACTGCCACCCATGTCAACCTGCTTGACCAAGTACTGAAAGGTACCACCCAACACATTGGCATTACTCCCGTCGACACAGCCCTCCAAGCACTGTCTCGACAGCCCATTCTGAACCCGTCATCTGCGGTCCGAGCCTGGACTGCTGCCAACACTGCACGGTGCATCTCCACTGTCATTGGTCCCACCCTGACCCTTGGCGTGACCTTCATTCTATACAGGAGATTCAACGAAACGCAAACTTCTACAGCCAAACTCACGACAGCCGTGGCTGGAGGTCTCCGATGGAATCCCCGGAGAGGGGGTGCCGAGTCAAAGACAACACTGAACCTCATCAAGCTGAATCCTCAGCTCCAGGAACCACCTGCCATCTTGAACCACCTGCCATCATGATCCACCTGCTACATGACCATCACGATTCACCTGTCATCTGCCCATCCTGATGATTGCCATCCGATGATGTCCACACAGGGACTTCATATGACGAAAACGGGGAGGTGTAAACCATATGCAGGCCATCGATTCATCGGTTAAAATCAGGCATTAACATGAAACCTTTTTACACTAAATGCCTGGCCTGGCGCCTCAGCCTGGCTGGATTTAAAATTATTTACGATACCCGTGCGAGCCTCAAAGGGGACAGGAAACCCCCCACATTTCACACACACATAAGCACACACACAAAAAGAAACCTTTCTTAAATTTCTTTATCTTCGTCATTTTATTAATATGTATTTTGTATGTTTTTGTATTGCATAAAAATGGTTAATCCTGTGTAAATGGTTAAAGTTGCTGACTTATAAATTGGAAATGTGTCTCCTAATTTTAATGTTCTCAAATAGAACCATGGGTTGTAACTCTACTCCTGACCAGTTCGTAAAACTTTATGATCCCACTGGGAAACAGAACAGGAATCAAAGCTGACTCTTAGAAAGAGAATAGTAAAATCTACTCAAATGTATACTAAACGTATTAAGAATTGCTTTTTGGGACTTCCGGGTTGGACATCGTCAAGATGGCAGCATAGAGCTGGTGCTCCCGAATAAAATAGTCTAGAAAGCTCCCTATACTCTTTAAATCACGATTTAAGTAATATATAACGTAAGAATACAAAGGGAGTAAGATGGAAACTAGGTGTAAAACGAAGAAAGTATCAAAATCTACAGAGATATACGACGACAACCCCGCGCCCTCACCTCCCAGCACACAGATAAGCAGCCACGAGGAAGACCCAGTGATACCCGCCGCAGAGACCGTCGACCTGAGCCTCATTCTTAGGGAGTTAAGAGATTTTCGTCGAGATAATAAAACCCAGCTTGAGGACATTAAAGCAGAAATTTCGAATACCAATGCTAGACTAGAAGAGGCGGAAGGCCGAATTGTGACGGCTGAAGAAAGGATTCAAAATGCGGAAGAGGTACTCACTGCCATGCTGAAGATGCACAGCAAAATGGAAGAGAAACTTGTGGACATAGAGGGTCGTTCAAAACGTAATAACGTTAGAATATATGGCGTGCCGGAAGGTGCCGAAAAGGATTCTCCGAAAATGACTGTGTTTCTGGAAAAACTCCTGAGAGAAAACAGGGGACGCACCGTTTCAGATTGAACGAGCCCACAGATCGCTCGGAAAGCAGCCGCCAGCAGACGCACAACCGCGATCAATTGTGGTTAAATTCCTAAGTTTTACAATGAAAGAACAGATCGTTCGTCAGGCATGGCAAATGAGAGGATTTTCCTGGCAGGGAAAGCAGATTAACCTTGACAATGATTACGCTCCTCAAGTACTCCAGATGCGTAGAGAGTACGCAGAGATACGCAAAGTCCTGAAGGACAGTGGAGTAAAATTTAGAACTCTGTTTCCCGCTCGTTTGATGGTGATGTATGAGGATGGAACGAAAACATATAACACAGTGGAGGAAGCAACGCAAGATATGGCAAAGCGAGGACTTCCAGTGCAGCCTATCAGTCAACCGGGCACCCTGATGGAACAGATCCAACGGATGACCTGGCAGAGAGGCGGCCGAAGCAAGGGTATCCGCGATCTTCAACAGAGGAGAGGCCCAACATTCAGGGAGAAGTTGCAGACTTTCCGAAGAAAAGACGCGAGTTCCTAATCTCGATAATCTCTGCCCGGTCAGGATTCCCGGCTTTTTTATAGCTTATCAAGAGGAAAGAGAGATGGGGAGCCGGCATTTTGAGAATTTTATTTATTTTTTTATTTTTTTACAACCTAGTCAATTTAGCGCAGTTTTGAATATTCGGGACATGCAGTATTAGCTCAAATGACTTTAATCGAATCTGCTATCTACAAGGGCCCCTTCTACAAGTCTATGAAGAGGGGCTTTCCCTTGCAGCCTACTAGTGATGGCTCGTCAGAAGTCGAGGTAACGACTTCAATTATGGAAGTTCACTTTGTTTCTTATCTATGGTTAATTAAGAATTTAGTTTTTGGTTTTGTTAATTTGTTTCAGTTTACGTTAGTTCTATCAAAGGGGATGCTGTATGTTAAGATACACTTTGCCACTACTATTCCATGAAAATTGTTTCTTTTAATGTCAACGGCGTACTCAATCCTGTTAAGAGAGGAAAGATTTTCTCCAAACTAAAGAAGGCAAGAGCGGAGGTAGTGTTTTTACAGGAAACTCATTTAAATGATGTTGAACATCTTAAGTTAATCAAAATGGGCTTTAAAGAGGTATATTTTGCATCCTATAAATCAGTACGAAAAAGAGGAGTGGCCATACTCATATCTAAAAAACTGAACTATGAACATATTTCAGAAATGAGAGATAAGGAAGGAAGATTTGTACTGATAACAGGTAAAATAGAGGGAAGGTTAGTAAGTTTTTTGAATGTCTATGCCCCTCCAAGTTCAGAGTGGAATTTCTATCGTGAAGTGTTTGATTTAATAGTTACTAAAGTCCAAGGAATTTTAATATGTGGAGGTGACTTTAACTTTCACCTAAACCTGGGTCTGGATTGCTCTAGACATACTATGGAATTAAAACCACTGATTAAAAAGGTGAATGGCATGTTAAAAGAGATAGGTATAGTAGATGTGTGGAGGGAACTGAATCCAAAAACTCGTGACTATTCTCACTATTCTCATCCTCATATGACATATTCTAGAATAGATTACTTCTTTACTTTTAAAAAGGATCTTCATTTGGTCCACCACTGCGAATTAGGTACCATAGATATTTCTGATCATAGTCCCATTTACATGTCGATGTGTTTAGAAAGGAAACCTAGATCCACAGTTTGGAGAATGAATTCTGATATTTTAAACAACTCCCAAACCAAATTAAATTTAGAAAACGAGATTAGATCATATTTGGAAATAAACGATAATGGGGAGGTGTCACCATCAATGCTTTGGGATGCACTAAAGGCGGTAATAAGGGGCAAGATAATAGCCATCACATTTCATTTAAAGAAACTTAGAAGGCAGAAAATGCAGGAACTTGAAATTAAATTGAAAAGATTGCAGGCTGAACATGGGGCTACAATGAATCATAAGGTGAAGCAAGATATTAAGAAAATAGTTAGAGAAATAGATGATATATATTCTAAAGAATTACAGAATAAACTTATATTCTTAAAGCAAAGATACTATGAAACTGGGGGGAAGTCATTAACATTGTTATCTTACAGACTAAGAAAGCAACAAGCAGAAAGAACAATCAATAAAATAAAGAATACTCAAACAGGGGAAATTTATTGTAAATTGGAGCAAATACAGCAGACTTTTGAAACTTTTTATAAAGCTCTCTACTCACAGCCTAAAATTAATAATGATTTGCAGATAGATGCATTTTAGCTTCAATAGATTTGCCTAAAGCGTCAGAAGAGCAAAATAGATTTTTGTTAGCAGAAATTACTTTGGAAGAGCTAAAAGTAGCCGTGACTAGACTAAAGACAGGCAAATCCCCAGGGGCGGATGGCTATAATGCAGAATGGTATAAAACCATGTTTGATCAACTGGCCCCGTCTCTACTAAAGGCATTCAATTGGGTAGTACAGAAAAGGGAAATTTTACCTTCATGGAGAGAAGCAATCATTTCTGTCATCTCTAAAGAGGGAAAAGATAAATCGGAGTGTGGAAATTATCGGCCTATTAGTGTTTTAAATGTTGATTATAAATTATTTACCTCTATTTTGGCACGAAGACTAGAAAACATTCTCCCAGATCTCATTAATTTGGATCAAACAGGCTTCATCTGTAAAAGGCAAGCATCTGATAACATTAGAAGGAACCTGCATGTTCTCAGACACGTTTCAAATCACAAAGTGGAAGCTGCTCTAGTGAGTTTAGATGCGGAGAAAGCCTTCGACTCTGTAAGATGGAACTTTTTATATAAAGTATTAACAAAATTTAGATTTCACAATAACTTTACTGAAATAATTAAGACATTGTATGACAAACCTTGCGCAAGGATTAAAATTAATGGGGATTTATCTGATCCATTTCAATTAGAGCGAGGCACAAGACAGGGATGCCCCATCTCTCCACTTTTATTTGCCCTATTTATTGAACCATTGAGCCAATGGATTAGGCAGAACCATTCAATTAAAGGGGTAGAAATTGAGTCGGGAGAGCATAAATTAGCTCTCTTTGCGGACAATATATTGTTATATATGAGCCAACCCACAAAGTCCCTTCCTACACTATTTAACTTTCTCAAGGGGTATGAAGCTATATCGGGTTATAAACTCAATGTTTCCAAAACCCAGGTACTAACACTAAATTATGATCCACCTAGACAAATTAAAGATAAATATAATTTAAAATGGGATACTAAATCAATTAATTACTTAGGAGTAAACATATCGAGAGACTATTCAGATCTATTTCACTTAAACTATGGTCCTTTGATTAAGAAAATAAAATCTGATCTAATACGTTGGAATCTTATCCCCATATTCAGCCTAAGTTCTAGAGTTGATTCAGTGCGAATGATTATTCTACCAAAATTATTATATCTCTATCAGTCACTTCCGGTGGAAATTCCGAACCAACAATTTCTGGAATGGAATAAATTAATATCTAGGTTTTTATGGCAGGGTAAAAAACCCAGAATAAGATTTAAAACGCTACAGTTAAGCAAAGAAAACGGTGGGTTAAATCTTCCATGCCTACAATACTACTATTATGCGGCCCAATTAAGGCCATTAGTCTGTTGGAGTAGTTCGGTATATTTAGCTAAATGGATTGAAATAGAGCGAGGGATGATGGAAGAGTCCCCGTTATCTGCCCTCATTGCTGACAACAAGCTAAGAACTAGAATTAACAAGGAAACAAACCCATTGATCAATGTATCATTTCAAATTTGGCACCGGACAATGAAAATAGGGGGTTTGAATGAAGCATCAAGAATATTAAGATGGTGTGCCTTTGATACTGATTTCTTCCCAAACAGAATAGATAATCGATTTCGTATTTGGGCTAAATTAGGAATCTCAAATTACTACACTTTTTTTGACAAGGGTAAAATCCAAAGCTTTGATTCACTAAAGGAAAAATTTGGGCTTAACCAAAGTGACTTTTATAGATATCTTCAAGTGAGGGATTATTTAGAAAGTAAAATTAAACCAGGAGTACTGTCAAGGGCTGAGTCAGGAATAATAAAGGTTTTCCTAGCAGTATCCAAGGCTCAGCCATGTAATAAGATCATTTCAAAGTTGTATAAGGGTTTTTTTCCAAAATGTACCCGAAAATACTCTGTATATAAGGGATAAGTGGATAAGGGAAGGAGACTTAAATATTTCAAATGAAGACCGGGGCAGAATTTGTAGAGCACAGTGGCAATCCACAAGTTCAGCCACATGGAGAGAATTCTGTTGGAAAAACGTTATCAGGTTTTTCACTACACCATCACAGAAAAAAACATCAAGGGAAGGGTACTAGCTGCTGGAGATCATGTGGGGAAATGGAAGCGAACCATTATCACATTTTTTGGGGGTGTCAGAAATTGAATCAATACTGGCATGAGATTAAAGGAGCTCTGACGGCTGTCTTTGGGGTAGAGATTGACTATACCTGTGAATTTTTATACTTGGGTAATATCCCCCCAGAGAGGTGGAACAGAAATGATAAGAAGTTATTGTTAATTCTCTTAGCAGCTAGTAAAAAAGTAATTATCAGAAAATGGTTAAAACCAGAGTCACCCACGGTGAAGGAGTGGATTGATATAACACATAATATACATGTGATGGAAAAATTATCTTTCTCCTTAAGAGCATTAAGGGAAGACTTCCTACAAATATGGAGTAAATGGATTGACTACATTAAACCAGTACGCCCAGACCTCTTTTGAAAGGTTCAAATTTTTTTTTTTTCAATATTGGAATATGGCAATTTTTGGAATCTTCTGTAAGTAGTAGCTCCCCATGTTTTATTGTATATAGTTATTGTTAAGAGGAGGAAACAAAGCACTGGTGACACTTGTAAAAACTTCTTTCCAGGCCTGAGAGAAGATACACTATATTGATAATTGTTTTTATGTGTATATGAGTATGGATGTACAGTATAGGTATATGTTTATTTTTCATTATTATTATTACTGTTTTGATTTATATGTAATTGCATAAACTTTCAAGTGTCTTTGATTTAGGAATATATTGAAGGTTTGCTTTCTGTATTTCCCCTTGAAAATTGAAAATAAAAAATTACAAAAAAAAAAAAAAAAAAAAGAATTGCTTTTTGGTTCATTAGATGGGTCCTCATATAAATTGGATTATCTGCAGTTTATATCATGTGTTAATCAAAAAATTAAATGTGTGTTATTCTGCATTTGAATGTAACTTTGTGTTTCTATCAGCTATATCCCCCTTAGCACAGGGGCTGAAAGGAAAGCCATTCTCATGGCTCCTTCGGAAGCTTTCGTTTTCGTTGTTTTGTTTTGTTCTCTTTACTAAGTTTTTTCAACTATTCGCCTCTCCACACAAGGAAGACGAATTCTGGAACATTGTTTGTTGAATTTTTCAAATACCGCGCGATTCTGCAGCAGCCCGGAAGATGAATGAACACCCCTTGCCACAAAGGACCACGCTGCTCCACGCTCACGCCAAGCTCCAGCGCAGCTCACACACGCGTCGCCGGTCTCACGCCACACACACTGGACATTTGCAAGTATCATTTTTCTATGTAGATTTAAATGCTGCTTAAAGTGTTTCTATGATTTGAGTCGTTGTTGGCTTCCAAAATTTTACTGTCTGTGATTTTCATACCTGAGCTCATTCTGTGATCTCTCTCTCTTTCTCTCTCTCTCTCTTTCTCTGTCTTATTTGGATTTCGTTATGTCTTGTACAAAGTTTACTGTCTGTATGGTCGTACGCGTATTTACTCTATGTGATTTGTAGTTTGATGTATTATTAGTTCAGTTATTAAAAACCAATATATTCATGATTGCCTCCGAACCGCTCACATTACGAGTCACTGAAGTGTCTGATCTTTAGCTACAAGCTTTACTTTGAGAAACTAAATTTATCATAATGATAGGATAATGTTTTCATGGCCAGAGAATATTTTTCCTTGAATTATAAGAAGTGATAACTTTATTGAAAATTGATAAGTTAATCTTATGGCTCTTTGCTGGACAAACCACTGTTTGATTTGCAGTAATTTACAGTAAGAGATATCACTATAACTGATATGAAGAATGGAATATTGACATATTAATGAGTAAATTACAGTGCCCTGTAATGAGTTATTGGTATAGGCAATTGAGCTATTTTTCATAATCAATAAAATTTAGTGTAACTGTCATATGAGATATATATTAATCATATTCCTGATTAATTATTCAAATTCCCTATATATGATTTGAGTTAATTATTATGTACAACCCAGTGCGGCTACACAGAAATGCAAACAACATTTACAAATGCACTCAAGATTCACAAATGCACCGGACAAGATTCAGAAATGTATTTCTGATGCACACACAAATATACCTTGATTTACAAACTGCTTGCGGTCTGTGAACTTCACTGCATTTGAGACTCCCCTGACTTGGCTCGACACACAAATGCTTTTTTTTAAACAGGGAATGATCAGCAACCAATCAGATATCTCCCTTCTTTTAGCCAATCACAAGAACACACTCCATGTGGGGGATTTTTTACTTATAAGCCAATCACATGAACGCGTTCACACGCGCGATATGCCTGTGGTGTGGCATATTATAGCCTACTTATTTATGAAATTGTATGAAAATACAGATGTTTAGATTACAATTCAGGTTTATTTTTTTTATTATTTTTTACAAAATATAAATTTAAAAATGTCTTAATATATATAGCCCAGTGACTGTAGAAAAAAAGTTAACCATGGATTCATAAATTTGCAATAGGCAATTATTTCATTTTATTGAAATATTTTAATTAAAGTAAAAAAAATTTTACACCATTTTGAATATTTAAATATATCTAAATATTCTTTTGGATGCAATATAGAAGTCACTTTAATTATAATATTCGGTCCCTACATGAAGAGAGAGTCAGTGGTCCACTGCGAGAGGAAAGTGACTCTTCCGGCTGCGAAAAGTGGGTCTCCGGCTGCGTGAAGAACGTGAGTCGTTCGCTTAGGAAAGTGAGTTGATCGCTGCGTGAGGAAAGTGAATCGTTCGCTCAACTTCGCTGCGTGAGGAAAGTGAATCGTTCGCTGAGGAAAGTGAGTCGCTCGCTGCGTGAGGAAAGTGAGTCGTTCGCTGCGTGACTCGTGAGGAAAGTGAATCGTTCACTGCGAGAGGAAAGTGACTCTTCGGCTGCGGAAAGTGAGTCTCCTGCTGCGCAAAGTGGGTGTTCAGCTGCGCAAAGTGAGTCGCCGACTGCGTGAGGTAAGTGAGTCGTTCCCTGAGGAAAGTGAGTCGTTGCTGCGTGACTCGTGAGGAAAGTGAATCGTTCGCTGCGAGAGGAAAGTGACTCTACGGCTGCGGAAAGTGAGTCTCCTGCTGCGCAAAGTGGGTCGCCGGCTGCGCAAAGTGAGTCGCCGGCTGAGTGAGGAAAGTGAATCGTTCGCTGAGGAAAGTGAGTTGTTCGCTGAGGATAGTGAGTCGTTCGCTGATTGGCTTATAAGTAAACAATCCCCCACTTGGGGTGCATTCTTGTGATTGGCTAAAACAAGGGAGATATCTGATTGGTTGCAGATCATTCCCTGTTTAAAAAAAGGCATTTGTGTGTCGAGCCAAGTCAGGGGAGTCTCAAAATTCACACACAATTTCACAAATTCACAGACCGCAAGCAGTTTGTAAATCAAGATATATGTGTGTGTGCATCAGAAATACATTTCTGAATCTTGTCCTGTGCATTTGTGAATCTTGAGTGCATTTGTAAATGTTGTTTGCATTTCTGAATTGTGTGTGTATTTCTGAATTTTGTGTGCATTTCTGAATTTTGTATGCATTTTTGAATCTTCTGTGCTTTTTAAATTTTGTGTGTGCATTTGTGAATTTTGTGTGCATTTGTGTATCCTGTGTGTGTATTTATGAATGTAGTGTGTGCAATTATGTTTATTGAGACTCTTTTGGCTCCATAAATAGGAACCCCTACCAAATATTTTTGTAAATGTACAGTAAATGAACTTGTTGTTCTAATTGTTTTATTATTATTGGTCCTATTAAGAATTCTAATTTGTTAAGCTAGTGAATTGGTGGGTTTTTGTAAAATGTGAGCAAAAACATCACAACAACAACATTAATGTACTTTTTCTAATGTATGCAAACTCCTTCTGTTGTCACAACAAAAGTGATTGAGGTAGAATCTATGTGAAATAGTAATGTCCAACCAAATCCATTTATTCACTTTGCTTTAACTTAAACCGGTTAAGTTAACTGAACATGTTTTGGTTAATTACAATCTAGCCAAATGTGTTTCACTCTATCAACATAAGGAGGTTTGTTTCAAATTACTCATTTCAATAATGGACAGTGGTTCCACACAATTAGTTCTAGTTTTCTATTTAAAATTTTTCCCTTCAACAAAGCATTTTTTGTTTGAGTCAAAAGACAAGATATCACAAATGATCAAAGTGTATTTGTTAAACAAGCAATAAATAATTACACACAGTAAAATACAGTTGAAACCACATTACAAAATTACACAAAATAGCAGAAATATCAAACTACTCATTTTCTAATTGGCATTCATGGGTAACCAATCAAACCTTATTCCAGGAACAGGAACTTATTCAGTATTCCAAATGTATACGTGAGTTCAGGAGGGTTGCCCAAGTTCAGTCCATATTTCAGTCCCAGCAACATGGTTTTGCAGACTGTAAACTGCTACTGTAGGTCCTAAAGAACTTTATCTTCCAACACTCCAACACCTACTAGACTGTCTTCAATGACTGCAGCTTCAAATAGATTCCCATGAGTCTTCTGGATCACCTCCTGATTGCTGGCAACGTCTGTATCCTAGAAGTATTTAAAAGGATGGAGAACTCAAATTCTTGTGTATTAACTTTACCAAAGCATTTATTAACCTTTAAAAAAAAAAAAAAAAAACTCCAAAAAATATACTCCATACAGCTAGGGTCTCAATTGGATACTTCAATTTCATTAGTCTGAAGATGAAAACAACAAAATTTAGCCTTTGTTTTTTTTTTTCTAAAATTACATGGGGAAAAAAAATGAAATGAAAACCCAAAAATTAAATTTCTATAAATAACATGTCGTTCTAAACCCGCAAGATCTGCAGTCATCTTCAGAACACAAATTAAGATATTTGATGATATCTGAGAGCTTTCTTACCCTGCACAGTAAGCAACACAACTGGAATGTTGCCAGACCCAGAGTCATAGTAAGGACATCAGTAAAACATTCCACATGACATAAGTGGTTCCACTGTAATTTTACAAAGCTACAAGAATACTCTTTTGTGCAAACAAAACCAAAATAGCTACTTTATTCAACAATTCTTCTCCAAATCGCATCTTCCACCATTATCAACAGCACGTAAATAATGCATGAGCATGGTGCTGCTGACCTAGAACACGCATGCACTGAGCCTTGATTACATGCAGGATTACATGCAGAGGAAAGCAATGTTCATGCCTCTTGTTACTCTCCATAATGGCGGAATATGTGATTTGGAGAAGAATTGTTGAATAAAGTCTGTATTTTTGTTTTCTTTGTACAAAAACATATTCTTGTAGCTTTGTAAAAGTGTGGATGAACCATTGATGTCAAATGGACTGTTTTACTGATGTCCTTACTATGACTCTGGTCTGGGAACATTTCAGTTGCATTGCAGTCTTTATGGAGGTTTAGAAATCTCTCGCGTTTTCATAAAAATATAAAGGATGCACCTGTAGACCGGCCATAAATCGGAACCGGACGTTTATGGGCAGCCATTCAGCACTGGAAGTGCAGAGCTACATGTCTGAGGCACAGATAACAGGAAGCGCATAAGAACAAAATAAGAGCCCCTTTCCTGCGCTCACTGAAGTTGCGCGAGCATACTGTACCTGCACAAGCAACAGTGAAGCCATGTTCAGATCAACTTTTGCGTGTTAGATGTGAAACAAAACAGACTAAACTGTCACAAAAAAGTAGGGTAATGATTCACATCTATTTTTTTTACTTGAGACAATAGTTATTTATTTAGTAAAAGTAAAAAAATAGATGTAAATCATTACCCTATTTTTTTTTTTAATTGGATGAATGAAACACTTTGCATCTTTGTTTTATTCTCACCAAAATTACTGGTAAAGACTTTTATTTTTTGAAACAAAATTTAAAACTAAAACAAATGCTAAATGCTGATTAAGAAACCTTTTATTGAGCTTTTCCTCAATATTGGACTGTATAACTATGCAGTTATTGCCTTTAATTTCACATGGTTACAGTTAATCTTTTCATTTAAGGCCAGTTCTTTGTAGTTTCAACCCAATTCAAAAACAAAACTAAATGCTGATGTCTGTACCATCTATGTTTGTATTGAATAGGCTAATTACTGTGCAGTTACTCCTGTTAATTTCAGATGGTCACAGTTATTGTTTTCAATAGCCAAAAGCCAGTTTAGCCTATTAAATACCAAATAAACATTTTGTTTATGCAAACTTTCCTTCTTTCTTGTTTGTTGCTTAAAGATAAAAAAAAAATCAGAAAATCGGTATCGGAATCAACCAATCTAAAAAATCATGAAAAATCATGATCAGGGCATCCCTAAAAAATATCATAATTTGTGCTCTGAAGATGAATGATGGTCTTACGGGTTTGAAACGACATGAGGGTGAGTAATTAATGACATGGTTATTTTTGGGTGATCTAGCCATTTAAACACACCTGAACCAGCTATTCAAGAATCTTGTGAATTTTAAAACAAAAAAGTCTTCCTAGAAGTTCCAGGCAGGTGTGTTAGAGCTAAACTCCACAGAACACTGGCTTTCCTAGAGCAGGTCTGGACATCCCTGCCTTGCATCAAGATAAATAGTTTTTGGGAGGGAAATGCATTCATAATCTGTCAGTTTATAGTAATACCACATATTTTGTATTTATTGTATTAATAAACCTAATCTTATTATATCTGGTGTAAATGTCTTTTTTGTTAATTCCATAACCCTAAAACTCAGTGGCCAGTGAGAGAATAATGTTTTAATACAAGGTTGTGTTGAGTGCAGTTGTTCTTACCTGTGTAGTGGGCACCAAGAGGGTTTCAGTATTTGTCCAATAACTCTTCTTCAGTATGCAAACAACTTCATAAATTGTACAGTGCAGATCCAGTTTGGCAAAGATTGTTGATTGTAATGGGCCTATGGTAATTCTGTATGTCTCAAATTACATTTACATTACATTTACATTTATTCATTTAGTCGACGCTTTTATTCAAAGCGACTTACAGATGAAGACAGTGGAAGCAATCTAAAAACAACAAAAAGAGCAATGATATATAAGTGCTATAACAAGTCTCAGTTAGGTTAACACAGTACACGTAGCATGGGATTTTAAATAACATAAATAAAAAGAAAACAGATAGAATAAAAAAAGAATAGAGCATGCTAGTTAGAGGTCTTTACACATACACACACACACACACACACACACACACACACACACACACACACACACACACACACATATATATATATATATATATATATATATATATATATATATATATGTATATATATATATATATATTTGCATAATAAATGAAAAGAAAAATAGAATACAAAAAGATTACAAAGGTAGTTAGATTTTTTTAAGAATAGAATTAGAATATTGAGTGATAAAGTTAGAGGGTCAAATAAAGATGCAAGAGATGTGTTTTAAGCCGATTCTTGAATATGGCTAAGGACTCAGCTGCTCGGATTGAGTTGGGAAGGTCATTCCACCAGGAGGGAACATTTAATTTAAAAGTCCATAAAAGTGACTTTGTGCTTCTTTGGGATGACACAATCAAGCGACGTTCACTTGCAGAACGCAAGCTTCTAGAGGGCACATAAGTCTGAAGTAACAAATTTAGGTAAATGGGTGCAGAGCCAGTGGTAGTTTTGTAGGCAAACGACAATGCCTTGAATTTTATGCGAGTAGCTATTGGAAGCCAGTGCAAATTGATAAACAGAGGTGTGACGTGTATTCTTTTTGGCTCATTAAAAATTAATCTTGCTGCCGAGTTCTGAGTTAATTGTAAAGGTTTGATAGAATTGGCTGGAAGATCTGCCAAGAGGGCATTGCAATAGTCCGGCCTGGACAGAACAAAAGCTTGAACAAGGAGCTGTGCAGCAGAAAGAAAGGGCTTGATCTGCAAAGACAGTTTTAGCAATGTGGTCTGAGAAAGTCAGCTGATCATCAATTATAACTCCAAGGCTTCTAGCTGTTTTTGAAGGAGTTATGGTTGAAGTGCCTAACTTGATGGTGAAATTGTGATGGAATGATGGGTTTGCTGGAATCACAAGCAGTTCTGTCTTGGCAAGGTTGAGTTGAAGGTAATGGTCCATCATCCAGGAAGAAATGTCTGTTAGACAAGCTGAGATGCGAATAGCTACCGTCGGATCATCAGGATGGAATGAGAGGTAGAGTTGAGTGTCATCAGCATAGCAGTGGTATGAAAAGCCATGTTTCTGAATGACAGAACCTAATGATGCCATGTAGACAGAGAAGAGAAGAGGTCCAAGAACTGAGCCCTGAGGCGCCCCAGTCGTTAGATGTTGAGACTTGGACACCTCACCTCTCCAAGATACTGTGAAGGACCTATCTGATAGGTAAGACTCAAACCATTGAAGTGTGGTTCCTGAGATGCCATTTGCCAGTAGGGTTGATAGGAGGATCTGGTGAT
This sequence comes from Carassius auratus, assembly GCF_003368295.1. Taxonomy (NCBI): domain Eukaryota; kingdom Metazoa; phylum Chordata; class Actinopteri; order Cypriniformes; family Cyprinidae; genus Carassius; species Carassius auratus. Next base: position 25,047,440 of record NC_039258.1, read on the forward strand.
TAACCGTGTCAAAAGCAGCGGACAGATCAAGCAGGATAAGTACTGAAGAATTGGATTCTGCTCTTTCCAGTCTTAGAGCTTCAACAACTGAGAGCAAAGCAGTCTCAGTTGAATGTCCACTTCTAAAGCCATATTGGTTGCTGTCAAGGAGATTGTTGTGTGTGAGAAATGTAGAGACTTGTGAGAAGTGTTTTTGCAATGAAAGGAAGAAGAGAAACTGGTCTGTAGTTCTCTAAAAGAGATGGGTTGAGGTTGGGTTTCTTAAGTAGTAGAGTTATATGTGCCTGTCTAAATGATGAGGGGAAAACACCAGTGTGGAGGGAAGTGTTGATGATGTGAGTGAGTGCAGGTATAACTGCAGAAGAAATGGCTTGAAGAAGATGAGATGGAATAGGATCAAGTGGGCAAGTAGTAGGGTGATTAGAAAGGATAGGTTTTGAGACTTCTGTTTCAGAGAGTGAAGAGAAGGATGTAAATGAGTGCAAGTTTGCTGGTGGTATGAGCTTGAATGATTGTGGTGTGGAAAATTGTGCACTAATGTGTTTAATTGTATTAATGAAAAACGTTGCAAAGTTATCAGCTATTAGAGATGAAGCAGGAGGGGGAGGAGGAGGACAAAGAAGTGAAGAAAATGTTTTAAAAAGCATGTGAGAGTTAGAGGAATTGTTAACTTTGTTATGGTAGTATGTCTTTTTAGCAGAGGAGACATTAGCAGAGAAAGAAGATAGGAGTGACTGATACACAATAAGGTCAGTAGAATTTTTGGTCTTGCGCCACACCCTTTCAGAAGCTCTAAGCTTAGAAAGGTGTTCGCGTAGTACATCAGACAACCAAGGGGCAGAAGGGGTGTTACGGGCTGGCCTGGAAGATAAGGGGAAAACAGTGTCTAAACAAGATGTAAGAGTGGAGCAGAAAGTGTCAGTAGCACTGTTCGCGTCCAAAGATGCAAACAGTTTAGGGGAAGGAAGTGAAGATGAAACCATTGCAGATAGCCGGGAGGGTGAAAGTGTGCGTAGGTTACGTCGAAAGATGACATGTGGAAGGGTAAGTGATGTGTCAGGGACCATGTTGAGGTTAAGAGTGAGGAGGAAGTGATCCGACGTGTGCAGTGGAGTACCCAGAACATGATCAGTAGAGCAGTGTCGTGTATAAATAAGGTCCAGTTGGTTGCCTGATTTGTGAGTAGCAGTAGTTGACACTCAGTTGAGATCAAAAGAGTCAAGTAGAGAGTGGAAATCAGCAAACAAAGCTTTATCTAGATGGATGTTGAAATCTCCAAGCATAAATAGGGGAGTACTATCCTCAGAAAAGGTTGAGAGCAACACATGAACACAAAAGTTACCCAGTGGTCCTGGTGGTCGATAGACAACTACAAAATGTATTTTAAAAGGGTAGGTAACAGTAACTGAATGAGATTCAAAGGAGCTGTTGATACCTAAAGATGGTAAAGGAATACATTTCCAATCATTAGAGATGAGCAGACCAGTACCTCCACCTCTTCCAGTCAAACGGGGGGATAGGGAAAATGAGAAATTATTGGAGAGTGCTGCAGGTGTAGCAGTGTCCTCTGGTTTGATCCAGGTCTCTGTTAAGGCCATTAGATGAAGCTTTGAATGACTAATGATAGAAGTAATGAAATCGGCTTTGTTTATAGCAGACTAGCAATTCCAGAAACCAATAGAAAAAGAAAGTAGTGTATTAGCAGTCATAGCCAAAAGTGTGCAGGTTGTTAAGATTGCGCTGTCTACATTGAGTGATGCATTGAAATTCTGCACAAATCTGTAAACACATTAAGTGCAATGTGTTACACAAAAAATGTGAGTGATGAATAGTGTCATGTTTCCCATTCCAAAAGGGTGAACCTGATTACATTATCTGGAGCATTTGTATAATGCAAACAGCTCAGAATAGTGTCCGACTTAAAGTCATTGTATGACCACACCGCCATGTTCATAAACAAAACTTCAAATACTTCCACTGTGCTAAGCCAGGGATCTCCAAACTCGGTCGACATTTCATGATTAGACATTTATTGATTATTCAGCTTTTGCAATTATTTAAAATATACATATTTTAACAAATAAAGGTAATTACTTCTGCTTTTGAAAGTCATTATGTATTACTAGTATACAATTAATTTATACAAATAAATATATTTTGCACACAAAATGAGATAAGGGAGAAACTCCTATTCGCCATTTGATTAGCTATAGGAGGAAGTAGCTGAATGATAAACCATTCTGCCTCTTAACATCTCTTATTGTAAGCCATATGTGTAATAAAAATAAAGGTAAGTGATAGGATGGTTTAATTTTGGATTAACATTTTATTAATAAATACAACCCCTCTTAAAATATCTTATTGGGCTATGATAATCAAAACAATGTGGTTTGATCTAGCACAGAACTAAAACTTTAATGAAATATTTCCCCCACTTATAAAATGATTTTATGATTAGCTAGCTCCACACTGGAGAGCTTTATAACAGGAAATCAAGTTATAATTCTAGTGACACTGACTCTGTATTTTCATCTTTAATACTGTAAAGCTATCTA